>NC_056729.1:572933110-573133110 GCF_019279795.1 Protopterus annectens
AAACCAGGGATGCATTTTCTATTACCCATCCAATTGTCCAAGTTACACTGAAATTGAATTAGGGAAGGACTCTTCTACACATGGATGGGGAGCCTGTTCCAGAGAAGTGGTAGTCTCTGGGAAACATACCTGTCTGTCCAGCAGGTCCTATATATATCATGGGCAAGGTTTAATTGCTAATATGTCGGAGGTCCATCAGAGTGAGGTCCGAGGATGGCTTGTATGCCAGGCGTAGTTCTTCCCTCAACAACCTGTAGGAGACAGCATATTGGCATAGGTTTTGAGGTTGTCTGCATAGGATATGATACTTATGCCCTGTATTCTTTTAGTAAGGAGCCTCAGTGGACATTCCAGTTGTTGTATGTGCCTGGTGAGGTACATACCAAATATGGCATTGTACTCAATGGCAAGTCTGATGATTGCTGAATATAGTGCAACAATTACCTTCTTGGACCTAGATGCTATATCTTTGTTTATAAATTGTAGAACATAAAATGATTTCCTCACTACTGTAGCCACATGATGGTCAAAGGCTAGATTACTGTATACATGTGTCCTCAAGACTCTGACTACTAGGTTGACTGTTAGGAGTGTGTTTTCAATACTATAGTTACCAGGGGTGGATGACTTCCCAAAATATACTATTATGCTTGTATTAGCATTTAATTTTAGTCCATGGCCCTGATACAAGTTATTTGTCTGTGTCAGTCCTTCCTGCAGAGCATTAGTATCAGTGGGGGATCCTACAACTGCTCCTAATTTGCAATTTTCTGGAAATTTGGTCTGTCTGTGGTCCAGCTGGCTATCCACTGAGTGATATAAGGGTTTGTACCTGAATTCTCGAGTTTATCAACAATGTCCAATTGGAGTACTGTGTCAAATGCCTTGGCCAAATCAAGGTGACATATAAAAGTATGTTAATGACTAATATGAGATCTCTTCAGGCAATAACTCTAACAAGTTCTGGGATTCAGAAACATACCTAAAGGAGCCAAAAAAAGGCTATCACTGTGATGCCAAGTTGCACAGTGCAGCTTGAAGGCAATTATCAATGAAGAAGGAAGCATTTAGTGCATTGATTATTAACTAATTAGGAAATCATGTAAATGATAGTGCCAGTGAATACAGAGGTGTATCATGAATGCTGTTACAGAAGTCTTGGGCAGCAGTACTGTGCATGTTGTGTGTTGTGTGAACATGAGTAGTGTGTCCACCCACACAACATCACAATACTACAATAACTATTGTGAACCACAATACAAGATCTCTATTAAGTTTATTCATTTAAATGGGAAAGAAATGTGAGTATTGGAATGTCAGAAAGGAGGAAGAGCAAGCAGAGGAAGAATACAGAAGGACACAGAGAAGGAAAGTATGGGAAATAACAGGCGGAGGAAGGATATAATCTTTTTTGGGACAGGTGTTTATTTTTTCCCAAGAAGAGTAAATAGGAAAAGATGTAAGAGGAACACAGAGGATGGAAAGAGGGCATATGTAGAGAATCAGGGGCACAAGAACAAATACAGCACACAAAGACCAACAGTGGAGGTGCTGATGGGGGGGGTTGACAATGGATAGACGAACATGCTGACTGACAGAAGGAGAGCATGTAATGTGGAGAGGATTGGACTAAACAAAGAGGAAAATGACACACAAAGAAGGGGAATACCACAGTTGGTGTTAGGACATCATCCCAGCTCCCATTTGCACTGCCTCAGGTGGGACCCAGGAAGACGTCAGTTACCATTGTGCTGGCCCTTCCGTCTGAGTCCTGCCTCAGATGGCAGACTAGGCGATGTCAGCCAGTAGTGTGACTCTGCTGGTTGCTAGTTGCATGAGAATGGTCTCTAGGTAGCAACAGCAGTTGTCAAGCTACCAGTCCACAAATTCTACCATCTTCTCCACCAGCTTCTATCAGGCAACAAAATGCAACCTACCAGAGGTGTCAGCTAAAGGAGGAATAACGCCACCTCCAGTGATCTACCACTATAGGTCATAAAGAACACCTTCAGATCATCCCCACCACATTACCTCCATCACCCAGAGGAGAAGTAGTCCTGGAGGCAGACGGTGAACTAGCAGTAGAAGTCAAGCAGGATGATGTAGCTGAGACTACTGCTGCATGCTGACACTGCATAAAATAGTAACATGAATGGACAGAAACAAAACAAGAAACAAAAAAATAAAAATGTAAAAGAAGGATAGGAACAAAGAAAAATAAACAGAAGTAAAATCTCTCTCCTGTCTGCAACTGACTATCAGGCTTTCAGGTACCTACATGTCACCTACACAGCTGCTAATTATGTCATTATGCCAGGGGTCATAATGATGACAAGGTATAGAATGTAATATGTTCCCATTAGGAGATGTGCATACAAGAGTGCAGTAGCAAAGTAACACTTGGCTTTGTTGTGGGAGGACACTGCTATCATAGCTTTGGGAATCTACCTAAATGTAATGACTGCAACAGTGAAACACAAAGAACATAGTACAGTTGTGTACACTTACCATAAATGTAGATGTTCGAGTGTATTCACTGTTGCAGTCCTGGTTACCCTCCCTCCAGCCCCCTGTTTTTCTATTACTATACCTCTACTTTCTTTTACTATGCTTAAAAGCCATTTTGGTGTATTTGCTTTTGTTTGGAGGTATATTTTTTGTGTTTTTAATTATATATATAAATACTTTGCTCCCCATTTGGGGGGCACCTGACATCTGGGGCAAGAAAAACTGATGTAATGGCGTCAGCTGCATGTTTTATACCCCTGACGACCTGACATCATGGAAGAAGGGACAGCAACTGACGCAGGACCCAAGACTTTGTTAATCAGGCTGACTGAGGGCAACCTGCCAGCAGATTATCCAAATGTAATGACTGCAACAGTAAATACACTTGAACATCTACATTTATGGTAAGTGCACACAACTGTACTTTGAGGTCATTCGCCCACCCACATATGCGCATTGCACTCTGCAGGTACTCACGCGAGTGCACAATGTTGAAAGAGCCTTGCTACACAGCCTTGGTCATATATGCAATGCTATAAAAGTGTGAATCATGAGCATTGAATCTAAGTAGTTTTATTATCATACGGACTGCGCAAGGAGCCTCAACCTCAAAAACTGTGCAATAAAAACAGCTGCTGCCAGCAGTTTGCTTATTGGTACTATGGAATTTGCTTCTCAACAGGAAGTGGAGTGTGTTTATACTTGAGGAAATTTGAAATTTTCTAGATTTACAAACAATTCACATAATTAAGTGATTCCACAGTGGTGCATTTACATTTTGGTTAGTTCTACATACACGTGTTATATTGGCATGTTGTTTATTGAACTATATGAGACTGTGCGGAGAAAGGAGGTTGAGTTTATGATTGTAGCTGATGCCATTGAAATCTGTATCAGGGTATATGAACATGGACAAGGTTTTTGACATGGTATGATACTTGTAGCTGCTCGTATGTGCAAGTTTACATTCCACATGGAAGGCCTGATGTGTTCTGTAGCACAAGGGAGGCATAGGCCCTGATTTAGGCTGATGAATGTGTGTGTCATACGCATTGTTGATATTTATTACATATGAAGTGTTCCATTTGATTCTGTGCAAGCGAAAATGCAGCCATATATACTGTTGTGTACTGTGAGGGCAGATTACAGCTGCCCAGTAGACATTACTCATTGCTAGGTCTTTGTGTAGTACAGGTTTGTCTGCCAAGGAGACAGTCTTACAGTAGCTGCATATTTTGTGTAGTGGGGGGGGGACTTATTTCCTGTTTGTACTAGGGATGTCACTGTATTGGATCTAGAGGTCCACAGCCTTGCCAGAGTGACTGATATTAGTTGTGTGCCTGCATACCTTTTAGAATGATGTCTAGTGATGGATGTGGTTGTTGGGAAGTGTGTGTGTGTGTGTGTGTGTGTGTGTGTGTGTGTGTGTGTGTGTGTGTGTGTGTGTGTGTGCGCGCGCGCGCTCGAGTGTGTGTGTGTGTGTGTGTGTGTGTGTGTGTGTGTGTGTGTGTGTGTGTGTATGAGAGTGTGAGTCTTCGTAGGTGGCGGGGAGATAGGCCTAAACTATCACTGACTAAGTATGCTGGTCTGGTAATGATCCTCAGGGGGTTTGCAGCAAAGGCCAATGTCTTATCTGTTTCAGGGAGTGCTGTTTGAGAGGATGATCACGAATGGGCTGCCTCTTATTACAGCTGCATCATGGTAACATATTTCTGGACTCTTGGTGATGTGTCTACACATGTCCACTTAGGAAGCCTTACATGGATAATAATAGGGGATTTTATTGTCATACTGAGGGATGTGTCGGTAGGCAGTAGCGTATAGTTGGTTGCACACACACACACACACACACACACACACACACACACACACACACACACACACACACACACACACACACACACACACTGATGCAAAGGGCCATACAAGAGTGGAGTATTCTGTGAGGATGGACATGCTATAATTGACATTCATGTTGTACGCCGTTTGCCAGGGTGGTTGACATACAATAGCAGTTAGCTGCACTGGGTCCATAGTACTTCCACAGTTCAGGGGACAGGCACAAAGCATGTAACCATCCACAGTTTGGGCAGAAGCAATATGTGTGCTGCTGTGGGCCATAGACACACAAAACACATGACCTGCTACAGATATCTGTGTGTTTTTCCATGCTTTCCTGTGTAGGATGAAGTGGTCTCTTGCTGTGTATCAATACAACACCTAGTGTGCATCAGTAATTACTAACTCCAAAAGGCTGGCAATCATATGGGTGGTTTGTGCTGCATCATAAATGACATATAACATAGGTCATGTGAACACTGTGCATATTCTTGTGGTGCTGAGTTAGGGGCATAATGCTTATATATATATATATATATATATATATATATATATATATACACATATATATAATATATAATAAATATATATATATATATATATATATATATATATATATATATATATAATATAGATATACACATATATATAATATAATATATAATATAATATATAATATAATATATATATATATATATATATATGCACATATATATAATATATATATATATATATATATATATATATATATACATACATATATATATATATATATATATATATATATATATATATATATATATATATATACACACAGTAAACTTTCTGTTAACCAGCACCCATGGAGCTTGGTAGATGCCAGATAACTGTAGTTTCTTGTTGCTTGAGAGTTACTATTAAAAAGAGGTCTGACTAATACTGTACCCTATACTATTTGTTTGGTTTGATTTGTTCTCAGGTTGTTGAGAGAAGGAATTTATTTCTATCTTCCTTTTTAAAACTCCAAAACTCTGAAAACATAAGGTATGTTTCTGCAGGGGAAGACAGAAAGTGCAACACATGAAAATTGTACTGTATTTCTTCAATATTTTTTTGCTGGTTGCTTGAGTTCCAGTTAACTGTGAGTTTACTGTAAAACTTTTTAATGGGAAGTGCATATAATTGTGGAAATTGAAGTTATCTCACGTGGCTTTAGGCCATCCATGAGTATGGGTGGCAGAGATATTCTAGAACGTTAGCTCAAGCTGGGCATTTCATGAGTGTGTCTGTGTCTAGCAGCATAGCCGGCCTTAGGCATAGGCCAACTAGGCGGCCGCCTAGGGAGCTGCTCTAGCAGGGGTGCTTTTCCAGTATTTATTTGGTGTAGGAAGACAAGGATGGGGGCACCAGTTAGTGTGGTGGGGGGCGCCGTGGAGCCCTTTTGCCTAGGGCACAAGTTGACCTAAGGCTGCTCCTGTCTAGCAGGACCTTGTAGAGGAGTTAATACAATCAGTGGGCAAAATAAAACCCATGAGCAGTTTTAGAGGAGAGTCATCACCGTGACTCAGCATGTGTGCAACAATGCAACATGCCTGGCACAGGTTCAAAGGGTCGCAGGTGATGGTTTGTTCACAAAACCACAGTTAACTGACACAGAGGAGTTCCTGAAACCTCTGTCTGAGAGTCTAGACAGCTCACTGTTCCATAGTGGGGTACTTGACTTTGGAGTAGGAATGCACATGCACCTCAAATATTGATTGCCGATGCCCTGGGTACGTATATTATAACATGTGAAACTATCTGTACTACCTGCCCGACTCAGGCCCATGCATCTTTCAAGCATGGCTTCTCTGTTATTACAGGCACATCAGGATAACAGTTACAACATCATTCTTCTCAAGGTATAGTAACTGTAGATGTTACATGGCACAATGCTTTATTGGTTTGCCTACACTGGACGGCCAGTGTTGCTGAAGTGTCATTCATATGCTTTAGTATGCTTATGTGTTTTCATAGGTGCTGCATTGTTAGGTTCCTTCACCATGGATATAGGCATGCCTGTTGTTAGAGACCTATCTGGGCCCAGTGACGATGGCAACCAAATCTTTGCACAGTCCGGGTCATGGTGGCAGTGGTAGATGCAGGTAATGTGACAACCATATCCCCTCCCCTTCCATGGATGTAGCTCCTGTGCAAATCACTTCTCAGTCCCAGGATTTACAGTAGATCATGATTTGGTTGATACATCAGCAGATGGAGTGCCCTCATCTCCAGTGTCAGAGCCATTCTTAGTTGATGCCAGCTTCACTGAGCATGAGGAGGTCAGCAGGGGCAATTGTACTGGTGGCCATCAATGATATTGATACTGCTCCTCCTCCTGATCTGAGTGTCACTATGGTCACAACTCACTGTTTGTGCAGGGCCATTATACAGGAACAGGTGGTGACCAATGCATCCACAGCAGAGCTAGTTTGGGTGGTACATGCTCTGCATGATGTCCTGTGAGAGGGCTTGGCCCATTTATGTAGAATGATGGAAATCTGGCACAGGGAGTCTGTATGCTGCAGATACCCCTGTGTGACCACTCATCATGCCATTCTCTTCACAGTTCCTCAAACAAGTCTGATGGTGAAGCCCACCAAGACAGGGCAAAAGCATAGTGCAGGACCCATAGTATTGCTATCTCCTTATCTTCATTCAGTAATTTTTTGGAAGGTCTTTTTTCTTCCTCACTTACACCATCCCCAGAGCCCCACTTTTATCACTAGGTCTACTGGCCACTCCAATCTACTCCCAGATTAACATCAATATTTTTCTGGGGCTAGTGCAGAAACTAAGGGCATCTGGGGGGGGGGGGTCATGATGTCTATCCTTTGACTGTTTATTTTTTTATGCCTTACCATGGTTGTTCCGTCCTCCCACTTATGCTGTCTGTGGCACATTTGAGGGGGTTAGGAGTGCAATGGTTGAGGGCATAAATGGTCTGTGCACACATTTCTTGCAGGTACCATAGACCAGTGCTGAAGACTCTGGCACAGTGCTGCATCTTCTGCTGGAGCTGTGTCCGTGTGCATCCACACAAGCCCATCAGCATTGTCAACCTCTGCCAAGTTACACTTCTCACCCCCTCATGCTCACTGTCAATGAAACACACACACACACATACACACATAGAGGTAGTTCACACTCTACCTACACCCACACCTGGCACTGTGGTCCTCTTCACATGTGCATATAGTGAAAACTGTTCCCCACACTTAATACTCTGTTACTTGCGTAGCCTGTGTCTGATGTGTAGTCCGCCTTTTAGATACATGGTATAGCATAGCCTGGTTGTATTCTTGCATGTATCATGCTACTGTCATATATTATATTTAAGCTGGCCCATAGCTGTAAACCAGATGTTGCCTCTTATCTAGTGCCACCATGTTCCATGACTACCTATAACTTGTATAGTCAGCCCTTGTGGCCAGCTCCTTCATGGGCTTCTAATCAGGGACCTCCACTGTGGCTGTCTCTGGGTTTCCTCCTCCTGAATGTCTCTTCCCTTTCGTATCTGCATTCCAGCATGTGTAATCATTCACATACTTGAAACATTTTACTGTATATTTCAGGCTTATACTGCAGGGCACCACAACAGTCATGTAGACATTGAAAGCAGGCCTTAAGCTGTCCAAACACGTTTGACAAAAATTCAAGTCCAAAACAGAGTGGTGATGTATTCATTCTCTGCCATGGTCTTTGCGTTTCTTTTTGATGTCATTAACCATACCTCCAGTGCATATCCTGCATTACCAATATGATGACCCTGTGGAAAATTGCACTGCACCAACAGACAATACAAGTCAAACACCTGCCACTGTGGGACTCTTGGGTACTGCCTAGATGCCCTGCTGACACATTGTGCATTATATTCTGTGCCTTGCAGACCACATGACAGTTGATCAAGTGGAATATCATACAGCTGATATAATGTTGTTATTTTTTTTAACACCATTATTGAATTATCACTTGTGAAATAGATTAATTTACATTTATATAAAACTAATCAGACCATATTAACAAGTTCACATTTGCAAACATTATACATCACATATATTTTTATATATCCTATAACGTAAGCAACATTACATACATTATTCAACTCCTGCCTTCTCTTAAACCTCATTCCTCCTTTAAAACATTTTCTGCACATATCATTCCCATAATTTGCATTTTTCTATGTAATTTATTCCTTCCACTTTTCTAAAGATCCCACTTCCTGTTCTTTTATTCACTACTTCAAGTACAGTTGCTTTAGATCTTGATTTCCATTTTCCAGTAATTGCTTTTTTGGCAGTTGCCAGAATTAAACTTAACAAGGCCTTACTATGTCTAGGCAATTTAGATTCTATATCCCAGCTCGAAAAAAACTAAACAAAATAAAACAAAAATTTCTTTAGTTACACTCATTTGCTCACCCAGTGTTCCTGACAGAGTACTTTGTATGGAATTTCTAAGGTCTGCCAACTCGTTAGACTCCCAAAACATATGGTTCCAGTTACCTCTTTCTTCCCTATCACACTTCCAACATTTCCCATCTACCCGAAAAAAAAAATAATTTGGAGTCTACTTGGTGTATCTAAATATGCAAACACATCCAGGCAAAAATCCTAAATCTTCTAAATTTTGTTGGATATTTGGGAGCCATAGTATGTCTCCAATTGTTTCTTTGCAAATTGCATAAATCATTCAACTCTTTATTAATTATTATCCATAAATTCTCCTCAGGTGGATAGAAATATGGCTAACCTGTGTATAAAACTAAAGGGAGTGAAAACCTTTTTACTTTTATATCTTCCTATCAATTTCCATAGGCAAGAGCTTCCAGTTTCTCAGTTTTTGTATTATTTTTTTATTCTCCTCCCACACATCCTTAGCTGCCATAACTGAATCCTTTTTAATCCATATTCCTAAATACTTCATTTTATCATATCTCCATAAATATGGTCATTGCTAGACAAGTTCGTGTGAGTGTTTATCGTATAGACTGTTTTATCTTCTTTAATTTTATATGCAATATTTTATAATAATTTATATACAACACAAATAGTTAATAACATTTTCTTTTTTACAATTATTTTGTATTGTGATTATTTAATATTTTTATATTGTCACTTTATCTTTACTTATGTTTGCTGGGGCTTTCCCCCTCAGGTCTCCACTGAAAATGGGTTTGTTTGCAAACTCAATTGGACTAACCCGGTTAACAAATGTGAAATAAATAAATAAATAAAATATCCCACCAAAAAACTGTTACTGTCTCAGAATATTCCACAGCACTGAGATGTCACTTTTCTGGTTCCATCAGGTGCAAAATCCTCGTTGTCATCATCATCATCATCAACAGTAGTCCCCTTTTTCCCATTTTTCTACATGGGATCAGAGTGTCGTGTTAACTGTCACCATCTCTCTATTCAGTGCCACACTCCTGCCTTCATCAACACTCATGCCCAACTGTCACATCTTCTCTCACTTAGCCCACACACCTCTTTGTTAGATGTCCTTGTTTCCCCTTATATTTTTCTTGTCTGATCCAAATCTTCTTCACCAGATTGTCTTCTGCTTTTCTGCACACGTGCCTGAAACACTGTAATCTGTTCTCTTTGATTTTTTTTCCTGCAATTGGAGCGACTTTGGCGTCTGGTCTTCTGTCCTCATTTCTTCATCTGTCCGACAGTGTGGCTCCTACCACCCTTCGCAGGCACTGCATTTCAATTTCCTCTCGCTTCCTCCTCTGCTCTGCCTTCACTGCCCAGGTTTCTGTACCATACAGTAGTATTGGTCGCACCACTGTTTGTACACCTTACTATTCAGCTTCTTTGGTATTCTTCTGTCATAGACTACACCTGAGAGCCTATGTCAGCTGGCTGTAGCCCCTCTAGATCTTGTTTAACCTCTTTATTCAGACTTCCCTTCTCCTCAATCACACCTCCCAGATACTTGAAGCTATTTACCTGTTCCATTATCTTCCCTTCTATCTAAATTCTCAGCTTCTGCTGATTTCCCCAAGTTGCTGCCATTACCAATGTCTTATTTGTGAGTTGTTTCATCCTATGTGCCTTCCATTTTGCTTTCCATTTCCCTATCTTTTGCTGAAGTTCTTGCTCAGAGTATACCTGTAATGCCACATTGTTTGTATACAGAAACTTTGTTGATCTGTCCCCTCCAACATGTGTGTTAATGTATTCTATCACCAGTATGAACAGCAGAGGGTTCAGAGCTGAACCCTAGTGCACTTCCATTCCCACTGGGAAACCCTCTGTGAGACCGAACACTGTTTGTACTTGAGTCATTGGGTCCTTGTACATAGCATGTACTCATTCTACTAATGTTTCTGAGACTTCAAGCCCAAACCAGCTTTCTTGAGACCTTGTCATATGCTTTCTCCAAGTCTAGGAATGTCCATTTGGACTCTCCTTATCTCTACCTTCTTCTCAACTATCTGTCTGACTGCAAACATCATATCAGTTGTGCTGCATCCTGATCTGATCTGAACTGCTCATCTCCCATTTTACATTCTACTACTCTGTGTATCCGTTTGTCAATCACCCTCTCCAGAACTTTCATGCAGTGTGACAGGAGTTTGATGCCTCTGTACTGCCCACAGTTGTGGATGTCCCCTTTGTTCTTGTACACTGGCATGAGTATGCTTATTCTCCAGTCATCAGGGATATATCTTTCTCCCCACATTGCTATGAGTACCCTCAGGAGCTATTTTCCCCTATCTCACCCAACATCTTTATTATATCTGCTGTGACCTCATCTAAGCCTGACTTCCCTAACTTCATTTTCCTTAGTGCTGTTCTTACTTCTTCTATGGTAGGCTCCTCTTCTTCTCTCATTGCAGGCTGTTTCTGGGGCAGCACAGCTTCTGTGGTACAAAATATCATCTGTAAATAAAGCCAACTTTTCTTGAACACCTTACTAATTATATCTTTGAGTTTCTGAGTCCCTTATTTTCTTTTGTTCTAAATAGTTCTAAACATAATGCAAATAACAAAGGGGAAAGAGGACACCCCCACCCGTTTCTTCTGTTCAAACGCAACTTAACAGAGAGGAATTCTCCCACTTTGATTTTTAGCTCTGATCTCTCATATACACTTCTAGTTAACCTTATTATTGTATCAGAAAATGCAAATGCTTCTGTTGCCCTACACATAAAATCCCAGGTTTTTATTTATTTATTTATTTATTTGACATTTCTTGACTGGGATAGTCTGACTGAGCTATGGCCCTTTTTCAGCAGAGGCCTGGGAAGAAAAGCTCTACAGTACAGCTAAGTAGAAAAAATAAATTGATGATTACAGTAAAAAAAAATAAGATAATTAAGCAAATTTCCATTACAAAATGAGTTAGAGAATAACAGCATAAGTGACAGTATATACAATGTAGTAAGTGTAGAACAGGTAATAACAAAAACTGACTAAAACACATTTGGATTGCCATCAGTGGACAACAGTATAATTAGAGAATTCTGCTTTATAAGCTACATTAGGTGCGGATGTTAATATAAAAGCCATAAAGGAAGTAGGATAGAGGTAGCAGGTAACCAGGATGAAGAAGTCAAGTAGCACGGAGAGTAGTAAGTGACTGTCTTATAGTATCAGAAGGTTGTTATTTTTCATGAGACAATTAGATGAAAGGGAGGGTTTGGAAGGAAAGGAAGGTGTGCAGAAAAAATGCAGAAGAAAGGATTGGGTTCAAGTGGGATGATTACAGTGACAAATCCAGGTGCTGTTTAGGTACTTTTTCAGAGCTTTCTTGAAGTCATGGACATGGGTAATGTTTCTTAGGGTCATGGGAGGCTTGTTCCATGAAAATGTAGGAAGATAGCTGTAGAGATTCAGTCCAACTGATTTTTTAGTTTTGTGAATCTGTATGAAGCATTGGTCTGAATGTCTGAGGAATCGGGGGGTATAGAGGGAAACAAGTGAGGAGATGTTAGTGCAGGTGGGGGGCTTTTCAGGATAGAATGGATGGTGAGAAGTTGAGTTAATAAGAGTTGGTTAGGAAACTCTAGCCAGCTGAGAGTCCTGAGAGCATACCAGTGGTGCGATTTAGAAGGGAGATTAGATGCAAATCTATCAACTTTGTTGTAGGTGGTTTTGAGTTTGGAAAGTAGTGAGGAATGTAAGTTAGTTAGGATTTGTGAGCTATAGAAGAGGTTAAGGAGAAGGTATGCTTGGGCAAGTGAATTTCTGGAGTAAGGTGTGAGGAACCTTTTGTTTCTATACAGTAGGCCGAGCTTTTGGTGTTTTTTTAATACAGTGAAGAACATGGAGGTCAAATTTAAGTTGGTCATCTAGGATTGCTCCAAGGAGGTTAGTGTGGGTATCAGCTATGACAGTAGTGTTGTTGAGGGAGGAGATGATGAATGAGGATTTAAGGCGGTAGAGGGATTTGGGGAGGATGAGTAGAAGTTTTGTCTTTTTGGGTTTAGTATGAGTTGATTGTTAGTAGGCTATGTTTCCATGAGGTTGAAAGATTTTTGTGTCAGGATGAGCAGGTCAGATGGTTCATCAGCAACGGAGATGATTATGCAGTTATCTGCGTACTGTATGTGGGATGACTGAGGAAAGGATGTGTGAAGTTGGTTAGTAAAGATGTTAAAAAGAAGGGGGGCTAGAACTGAGCCTTGTGGGACACACATTTTAATTAGGAGAAAGGGAGAAAGAGCAGAGAGCAGTAGTGGTACTGTGGTGGGTGCAGAAGCCGTGCTTGGTAGGGGTGATCAAGTTTTCTTGCAAGAGATGGACCATGATTTGTTTATGGACACAGTGCTCGAGAATTTTTGAGAGGGGAGAAAGTATGCCAATAGGCCGATAATTCGAAAGTTCAACAGAATTCCGACCTTTGTGGATAGGTATGGTATGAATTTTTTTTCAGAGAGTAGGGTCAGTGGATTCACTGATAGAATGGTTTATTAGGATGGAGACAGGATATGCTATGGATTTAGCAGCAGCCTTTAGGAAGAGAGATGGCAGATTATCGTCAGATGGGGATCCTTCTACTTCCCTTGGGATCATCATTCTTTTCTATTAATGTTGTCAAATGTTTGCCTAACCTCCACAAAACTTTATTAGTCCATATCTGTCAATTCTGGCATCAGCTTTGCTATTCTGTTAGCCATTATAGACATAAACACTTTATAATCATGGTTTAAAATTGAAATGGGCCTGTATGAAGCTGGATTTGATGGGTCATTACTATCTTTAGGTATTATAGCCACCACATCTTTTTTCCAGGATGTTGGCTCTCCCATCTTTTTTAAAATATTATTAAACAAAACCTTCCAGATCTTTATTAGTTTCTTCACACCTAGCTTCCAAACTTCCAACGGACTACCATCTATTCCTGGAGACTTTCCTGTAGATCAGCTATCAGTTATACACCACCATTTTTATCTCATCTCCTCCTATCCTAACTGTTAATAATTGAGTCTTATCTACTTCTAACCCTACCATATTTAATTTTTCCATAAATCTTTCCATTTGTGCTTTTTCTTGATTTTCCCACTTCTTTGCTTTATACAAATGTGATATCTTTAATACCTCTACAGGATATCTGGTTACTTTTCATTACAGGCTCCCTAAATTTGGCACCAACCCTTTCTACTTCCTGTCATTGTGCCAAAACATTTTGTGCTCTGGAGTTATTATCAAAAATCAGTTGCTTAACAGCAGTCCTTCTAAACTCATGCATATTATCCAGGTACACCATTATTTTCCCTTTAGTACTCTGCAGTTGTGCCTGTTCTTGTTCTGTGAGATTCCCCTTATTTTGTATTACTTTAAGCTTTGTTGCCCCTTCTACACAATTCTTATTGCTTCTTAACCATATCTCTTTTTCTTTCATTTCTACCCACATTTTTAAACTCCACTTTTATATTCCACTGACTAGCTACAAATTCTGCAGTACTTTTTGTCTTCCCTAATAATTCCAGGATAATACCCACTACCCATTCCTTAAATTCCTGTCTTTTTAACAGGTAGGTGGGGAAGTGCCAATGCCTCATCTTCACTTCATTACCCCGCCTTTTCATTTTAGTAATTATTGGCACATGATCTGAAATATTTGTTGGATGTGTGTCAAAGTTCTCAATTAAATGCACATGTTCCTGTGAAATATAATTTCTGCCTAGTCTAGTCCAGTTACTGTACCTCAGGGAATTGTATATAAATTCTGTCCGAGTTCCTACTACTGAATTCATGCCTTTCATACCACATATTTTTATAGATTTCTTTAGAAATCTACCCTCTTTTGTTATATTTTCCCTTCTAGGCCCCCCAGATACATCCTTATTGTTGCAAACCAAATTCCGATCCCCATCTATAAGTCATATTCCCTGCTAAAAGCTGATTGCTTCTCTCCTAATTTTTTTAAAGCTTCATAATAGCAGTTTTACGTGGAATATAAATACATGCCAGCATAATCCTTATCCCTTGCCAGTAGCCCCTTACTACCACAAATATACCATTACTATATTTTCCCCCTCTTTTATCACAACTGGTACTCCTCTAGCAATTACTATAAGTACTAATCTTTGTCTATGCTTCAGATATTCCACTGAATAACCATCCTGAAATTCTTTCTTTATCAAATTCACATACTCAGTTCTTTCCAAGAGTGTCTCCCGATATACTGTTGTTCTTATTCTCTAGGTGGGGGTCTTTATTGCAATGTGGGTACTGTCATTAGCTCCCAGTACCTCAGGGGAATGGGCTATGTCATAAAATGCTCACATGGTGTTGTAGCTCTCTTCTGGTGTGTGTGGGGACCATTTATTTTCCTCCACTTGTTGCATGGCATCGAGAAACTGGTGGAATATCATTTACATGGATGCCTTGGACATATCCCCTCTTTGCTGCTGTAAGGTCCCTGTAACAAAATTCTCAAAGTTTCAATTGCCTTTATGGCCATAGGGATGGGTACTCCTTGCATCTCATGAACCTGCACATGAGCATGACACATCTCAACTAGCTCCTCTATGGTGACTCTGTCCACACAGTAGTGGTCCACAATTTTTGTGTCATGGAATGTTAGGCACACATGGCTCACTTGCTGGCGCTGCATGTAACGGTATGCAACACGCTGTTTTCCAGCTGTGAGAACAGTTTATTGTAAATACATATTGACTAAAGTGACAGGTATAAAATTACGTTTTTTTTGTTTCCTCTCTCTTTCTCTCTGTGTCATAACTCCAATATTTTTCTGCAGTCAACGTCTCTGGCAATTGTGTTTCATCATTCAAGACTTGCACATTTCTGAATCATTCCATTTTATTGTTTACCTTCATTTACATTTACTATGACCCTCATTTTAATAATGTTCCTCATTTCATGTCATTATATGATAATCTGTATAGCCTATAGTAATATGTTGCAGCCTGTCAAGGTTGAGCTATGCGTGTCTCTGAATTGGCCACCCCCTTTGTGTGGCTGCTCATTACACAAATTTGACTGACATGATAGTATAGTTGTTTCTCAGTCCCAGGAATCTGTTAAAGCAGGATATAACGGACAATATTTTTTGCACATCATCAAGTGAAAACCCACTTACATAAAAGATGTATAAAACAGCAAAACATACAATGAGAATGTCAGTAAGGTTTTTAATATAACAGATATTTTAACTAAATGAGCTGCTATCAGAAACAAACAGTTGTTTTCCAAGTAGTAAACAAGAGGCACATATGCTCATTTTCAGTATAGCAGTATATAAAAATAACTGATTTATGCATCATTATTAAACACCATCTGCAGGTTCTCAAACCAGACAAATTTCCTAACAGTATTATAACCTGTTCATACATGGGCCCTGATGTGATAATGAATCACAGATGGCAAACTGTTTCTACATGAGGAGATTAAAAGAAATTTGATCTCCTCAAACATAAATGAGCTTGAGCTGCTTAAAAGCGAATGGTGACTATCATTTGATTTCTCATTCTCTAGTCTGTGGGCGTGTGTGTGTGTGTGTGTGTGTGTGTGTGTGTGTGTGTGTGTGTGTGTGTGTGTGTGTGTGTGTGTGTGTGCGCGTGTGCGTGCGTGCGTGTGCGTGTGTGTGTGTGTGTGTGTGTGGGTGTATTGTTTGCAAGACTACATTTCAAATATTCCATCACTAAAATACATAGCAAAAAGAAACACTGAGTAGTGTATGTGAATGCATGTATTTTTATTTTTTATGAACAGCAAATAGGAAACTTTTCAAATGCCTGGGCTAAATTTGTTGATGCAGAAGAAAAATCAGAAATGAGTTTTTGAGTCTGCTTTCTTAATATAATTAAATTCCATAAACCCAATCATGCCAACATTTCATTGAAAATGCTGTTACAGAATTTTCTTGGTGTGGGTAGAATAAACACAGATATGTAAAATATTAATTTCACTTGTGTCCCTGCACTTGGTTAGACTACTAAATAAGCACCTAGACCAACATACTTAAGTCATTTGACCTACACAGGCATCCTTTCTGAATGCAAATTAAGTCCTGGGGATCCCATTTCAGAGAGTTCATAATGCGCATTTTAAATGTGCTTGTGTTGAAACGCAATGACTCCCTGGATTTACAAATAAATTAGATAGCAGTGCATTAATATTTATTCACTGGGACAGTGAAAACATTCTGCAAGAGCTAAAAGGTAACCTCATAACTATTTGCATGCTTAATGAGACAAAATTGTAGTTCAGTGATACTAAGTCTACAACATCCTTCATTTAATTGGGATGTACAGATTAATATTTGAAGGTAATGCCAATACAACAGTTCATCTTTCTTGTTCAGTCCCTTTTGCATTTCAGAAACAATTATTTAATTTTCAGTCCTTCAGGGTCTACGTAAGAAACCTATCTCTGGTGTGAGGATTTTGCCATCATCTTTTTTCTGATTGCAGTTATCAATGTAAGAATCATCCTCTGCAGCCTAAAAGTTGCTTTCTTTTAGCATACTGATCAGTGACCCAACAGTGACCAGCAGTGTTCCACCAGTGACCAGCACTTTGCTATTCCTTGTTTTGATAATGTGTGCCCACACTGCTACAAATGAGAATTGTGTCTGACATTTTCATTTGCTGAAATTTGAACCTTCAGTCCAGAAAAAGAGAATAAACCAAGCAGATAAATGTTGGATCAACAAAACCACCAATTAACAAAAGTCAGAGGTTGCCTCTTTGAATTTTAGAAATTTGAACCTTGATTAAGGATGACTAGCTCTGGGAGGTTTTAAAATGCCATTCAGTTCCATAAACGTGAAGGCTTGAGTTATATACATTGTTACAGATTACTTCATGTTGAGCCCGCATTGAACAATTAAAATGTATTTTTATGCTAATTCAAGTTTTCAGAAAACAAAAAAGTTTTGTTGTTACGCAGTTGTGGAATTTGAAACTATAGAGCAATCTGCTCTCAAGCATTCGAACATGTTAAAGTTATTTTAGCAGAGAGACCCTATATCAAAATTACATTACAGGATGTAAACTGTGTTAGTATTTACACTCCTAAGGCAACCCCCCCCCAAAAAATAAAAACACAGTATATGCACTAACAACCTCTTGACTGTCAGATTAACAAATAAAACGTAGGCGATTTCCAGTCAATAAAACACAATCTGTGCCCTCCCCTCATATATTCTTCATAGCTTATCAAATCCATATAAACTTTGTTTTCAAATTTTGCAGGATGCTCCATCTACAGTGAAAAAGAATAAATATTAAAATAAATGTGAAATAAATATTTGCCGTTTGAAACGCTTCCCCTATAAAGCTCAATAAATGTCAAATGTGAAGGTGGGGGAGCAATAAGGCAGGATGTCCACTGTTAAATACAATGTCAGCGTTAAAGTAGCACCAAAAAGCTACTAAAAACCATTTGAAGAAGAAATAGTACTTCCAATAAGTTAAGCAATTTCTCAAGTCCACGCTATGGTCAATAAATCCACTCAATAGTTATAAATGCATCCACTTTCCGGCTGTTTTCACTTCACCAGCTTTTTGTATAAAAGAACGGATCGACCAAACGACTATATAAAACTTGAATTTATTCAAATACAAGAAAAACGGCAAGCACTTTCACCTGTAGGCTTCATCAGGCCATTAATGATTATACATTTAAATTGGTTAAATACATTTATATACATTTGTTAGTGATGACATCACTTCCTACTATTAATTACTATCGTATTAATCCATAGCACTTTAATTGTATAACAACTAAAAAACATTTCATAGAGCTTTGCCGTATGAGCAAAAATCCTTTTCGTATGAATACTTAAGAGTGTACATACTACTATAAATGCATGATTCTTTATTATTCCCAAACTATTGTATAAAAGAAATATGCAGAACATATGTATAAAATATAAAAAACATTGGCTAAGCCTCTCATAAAAACAATATACAAGAAGGACATACATGTAAGAATATATAATCTATACTTCTAATGATGTAAGATATAATTTAAAAATATAACTTAAAAAACTAAATATTCCCCCTGATGTGTGACTCTAAATAATTAATTAATATTGCTACTTCATGTTGATTTGATTCCATGCTTAACAATATATATATATAAATCTAGTTCCTAGCACTATAGTATATAAGAATAGTGGTCTGATGTTTTAAGCTATGTATGTAAAATGTAGCTTAAAAGTGTGACTTAAAAAACAAAAATGTATCACCTAATATAAAGCCCTACGGCTAATTGATATTACTACTTCAAATAACTCTATTTCCATACTTAACAATGTATATAGAATCTGATTTCTTACATAGTGATGTATAGAAAAGCAATGATCTAGTATCGTCAACTGTACGCCTAAAGTAACTTTTGAAAAAAAAAAATGGTTGCATATCTAATGTCTCAATAAACATGGACCCCATTGGTTCAAATGAATGAATCTGCTGTCAAACGCAACATAACATAGAGCTATGGACAAACACTAATAACCTATAAATAAATAAATATAATAAGACTCAGACAGGTCTATGACTACTTTATATTTACTATATCTACCTATTAAACATAATTATAAAGTTCGCAATGGCTCCCATGAAAAACTATAAGAGACAATTTATCACAACCCCTTTTGATTTGGTAAAATATATTAAACTAGTCTTGATGATTATGGACCTTTAAATTCCTAGCCCTAAGCATAGGTTTAATAGGAATTCTGTCATTAAGTCCTGGATCCCGGTGAGCCCTCAATCTGATGATCCATCTGCTCTCGTGTTGTTCAGTTATGTTACGTATAGGTCCTCTTCTAATTGTGGGAATGTTAACTTGCATCACCATGAATTTAAATTTATGTTGCGTTGAGTTATTAATTATGTGTTTGGATAATGCATTTTTATCTGACCCTATCCTAATATTATAAAAATGCTCTCTAATCCTATCCCTTAGCCGTCTATCTGGCTTGCCCACGTAAAAAGCAGGGCAAGACTGACATACACCACGTGCATAGTTTCGCAATTTGCATTGCAATAAAATTTAAAAACTTGCTGTTATAGGATGTATGAAACTAGCTGACTGATCTATCGTGTGACAGAAATTACATTTTCCACATGGTCGAGTATTGGCAATTACATTACTCATCCGTGGCATAAGATCAACTCTATTGGAACTACAAAGCATTCTATGTAAATTTAACTTATTCTTATAAATAAATTTAGGTGCATCTCCTACTGCCTCTGAGACTGCTGGATCAATTTGTAAAAGGTCCCAGTATTTCATATAGACACTTCTAATCTCATTAACATCTTGTGTGTAGTGAATAGCAACTGTGGGCCAACGATTGCTAAAATTATTCCTTACATGTGTTGTTTGCTTAACACTTTTGCCTTGGTCAGCAAAATATGGATATGCACGTCCTTCTCTTAAAACTTCTATGTCAGTTAAACCTTCATTTATTTCCTGAGGTTTATACGATCTTTCTAAAAATTGTCGTTTAAGTACTATCATCTCCTGATTATATCCTTCCTGTGTAGAGTTCAACCTAGATACCCGCATGGCTTGCCCTTTAACCACATTCTTAAATACATAAACTGGATGCATGCTGGATCTATGCAAATAAGAACTCCTATGGCATGTTTTCGTATATACTCCTGTGTTAATGTAACCATTAAAGATTTTTTCCACATAAACATCCAGATAAGATACAAAACTCTGTGATGCTGTCATTGTAAACTCTAGATATGGTGTCATTGAGTTCATTTCTTGTACAAAATGTTTCAATTGTTCTTCTCTTGATTTCCAAATTAAGAAAAGGTCATCTACAAAGCGAACATAGAATCCTACCTGCTTCTTATAAGAATCCAGTGTAAATAATGATCTGTTCTCCCAGTCAGCCATCACTAGGTTGGCATAGCTATTGGCACACGAGGTGCCCATAGCCATGCCATCCCATTGGATATAAATTTTTTGATGAAAGGTAAAGATGTTATTATTTAATACTATACCCATTAATGTGCATATAGTTTCTATTTGAGAAGGAGTGTGATGTGGTGCTAAACATCTATGTATACATTCAACACCCTGCTGGTTCGGAATGCTGGTGAATAATGATGTTACATCTAAAGTTACTAACCAATAGTTAGGTATTACCTTTTCTTCTTTCATATATTCATACAACATAAGCAAAAACTGCCTGGTATCCCTTAGTATATATGTATAATTTTCTACAATGGCTCTTAACTTAGATTCAATATATAATGATAAAGGTTCCATTATCCAGCCCCTTCCAGCTATGATGGGCCTCATAGGTGGTGAGGTCGGATTTTTATGTATTTTTGGAACCCATTGAATACAAGGTATTCTAGGATTATCAACTTGACAGAAATCATACAAATCCTGACCAATTCGTCCTTCTTGAAATAAATTTAGGAGCTCCATACTAACCTTAGTAATAATAATGTCAACCCTTTTGGTATTAACCTGTTCATAATACCGACCATTATCTAACATATTCATCATACTGACTATGTATTTATCCATATCCATAATAACAGTGGGCCCTCCTTTATCAGCTGGTCTAATCATTATACTTAAATCACGTTTTAAATTTTCAAGTGCCTTTCTGGCACCAAAGGTTAAATTTCTATGGCATTTTCTACCCCTATTGGCCTCATTCTGTTTATGTAATTCTTCCTCTACTAATCTTGAGTATGCGTCTAGCAGCGGATGTAAGGGTGGTACATAGGTACTAGGTTTTCTGAGTATATGACCATCTATACGTGTTTCTGTGCTACCATAATCTATTTTAGCTGAACATTTCTTGCAAATAATTTTAAATCAGTTATTGTTTCTGTTATATCACTTTTTGTAGTGGGTATAAACGTAAGTCCTTTCTCTAAGACCTCAGTCTCTTCTTTAGTAAGGGCTTTGCTAGATAATCCAAATTAGTGAGCTAAGTTTTTGTTCCACATTTTCTTTAATGTTGGCCCTGTATGCTCTGTATCCGTGGTTCTCATTTTTGCCTTCCCTGACTCATCGACCTGTCCCTGCCCCCTCCCTTCCATTTCTCTCCTATGAGGAAAGGGATCATGTCTTTATTGTCGGTCCTGTTAACATTACTATTCAAAGTTTTTCTCCTCACAACATCTTCCCCTATGGGACTTTCTAGCCCACTTGGAGTAATAGATACTTCATCCTTTTCCAATGGAAGGTGTTCCTGACCTTCCATGATATTATCTATGCTACTGGTAGCCTGTTGTGTATCAGCATATTCCTGGTGTACCATTGCTGTCACTGTTATTTGATTGCTACTTTTATCTGTTATCAGTGCATCATTCAAGGGACTATTTGTATCTGTATTACTATTCCTACTAACTAAACAATGTTGTACATTTTCATTTCCATCAACATTCAAGTTAACAGAATTTTGTAACACATTTACATTCTTATTCATTTGCACATAATTTAGATCTATCTTATCATTTACTTTTTTATTACTAACAGTTTTATCTTCTTTGGGCCAAGTAAAAACCTGGCCTCTCGCAAAGTCCTTTGTATCCCTATTTATTTTATGTTGTTTTTGTTCCAATAACCTTTTCTCAAATAAGTACACATTGTCCAACAGTTTCTCCATGCCCTTATCGGCCACGTGTTTGGGGAACATGGAGTATATACTCTTCTGTTGTTCCATAACTTGTTCCCTTAGTGCCTTTTCTTCCGGCAAAAAATAACCGTTCAACAAAGCCATATATTGTAAACTCGTGTCTAGGTTAATTTTTTGCCATTGATATAATAAATCAGGATATTTAGTACCTGTAGTGGGCATTTTTAAAATGCGTAGTCCCCTTGGTATAATACAACGCTCAATGCATACTTCGAAATGTTGCCTCTGTAATTGTAAGCGTTTAAGCTTAACAAAATCCAATTCCATCTTGCTCAATAGAAACGATAGTCCATTAATATTTACTTCCACCATGGCTCCGTCGTCCGTGGTAATATCACTGATGTCATACGCTTTTAGTGGGTTTTCCTTTCCATTAACGTAATGGTGAAATCTCGTAGTATTGTCCCGATAGTTTTCAGGCACATATGGTAGTTCTACTGATATTTCACTCATTTCTGCCATTAAAACAATCAAACAGCCAAGAGAAATAAATATTAAAATAAATGTGAAATAAATATTGGCCGTTTGAAATGCTTCCGCTATAAAGCTCAATAAATGTCAAATGTAAAGGTGAGGGAGTGATAAGGCAGGATGTCCACTGTTAAATACAATATTAGCATTAAAGTAGCGCCAAAAAGCTACTAAAAACCATTTGAAGAAAAAGAATAAATGTTTACAACAGAGACTTGAAGGAAATATTTCATGTTGTGAATATTGTTTCTTCAAAATGTTACTGCCTTTCAATGTTCAGTTTCTACCTCTCACTTCCAGTTAAATGTATATGATGCTGTGGGAAATAATGTGGGTTATCCTTTAAGAATGAGGATTTTTCATTAAAATGATAAAAAAAGATTTGAATATGGGCACTGGGTTTAAATGTGTAGCTTCACTCGTACTCCATATATTGCTAAGATGAGTTTAGGTGATATTATTTGTCACACTTAAGTACTGACACCGTCTTAATGTTGCTAAATGCAGCTACCCTTCTTAGAGAATGTAAACTTCTGGCAGTGTAAGTAACTGTGGTCTCTAGAGTTTCTATAATACAAATATTATGGATACAAAACAAAAATGTCAGCTTAAGCTCACGAACACCCCCTCAAGTCTGCTTTGAAAAGGAAAATGTTGGAATAAACTCAGGCACCAAACATTGAACCTGCTAGAACACAAGAACAAGAAATGGGTTTCTTCTAGGCTATACTCTAGGAATGAACAGCACTGATAAAATGTTCCACATGTACTTACTCTCTTAGATAATGCTTCCTGTTACAGCACTATACTGTTAGATATAGAGTCTGCAGTTTTGAAACTGCAGAGATAGGTAACAGAAAGGGGGGAGTTCCTAACAGTTGTTGTGAGGTGTACACAGGATAACCATTTTGAATTCATACCACTGTGCTTTTGCACAAAACTGTGAGCACCACTATGGGCTTTCTCCACTGCTATGCCAGATGCTAATGAGGCATTCTAGGAGTGAAACATATTCTAATTAGCCATGTGATCTCCAGCCCCCCACAAGATCCCTTCAGGAAGGCATCTACTCACTTCTATGGCACTTACATTAGATGTGAGTGGCGTGAGGGTGACACTAGGCAGCAGGGAATTATTTGTGGAAATTGTGCCTTAAAGGCACTTAAACAACATGGTGGAACCAGTAGACACCAGGGATCACTTTTTCTTCTCATGCCTTAACAGCACTTAACAGAAATTAGGGTGAACTCTTAGACACCAGGGAAAATTGTTAAAATATATTTGGGTCAGGGAGGGATGGATGCCAGTCCCCAGGGATACATTGGATGTTCTGACAGACATGATTTATGCAACTCTAATGTCTGGCATTAATAGCTAACTGAAATCTTCTGTGATTTACAAGAGCAAGAAGAGGAGACATTGGGGACATGATGTGGATATTCCATCTCTCGGCCAGTAATCAAGAACCCTCAATCCTCACCACTGACACCTGTGGGGGGACGTTCACTGGGAGGATAACAAGTACACACACAGTATTTCCAGATGCAGCTCTCTGTATCAAGTGCAATTTCCCTTTAGAGCACACAGAGACAACAGTCAGTCTGGGCTGGTTCCTCTCTGTTTCTACAGATCCCCAATAAGACTCCCCACTGGTACAGCTATAGAGTCGAGTCCTTAGCCAGAGTTCCAAGCCAAGTCCTCCCAGCACTCTCTCTCTGTCCAACCAGTGTTTTGTGTCCCTGCTCAAGTAGCTGATGCACACACACACATGTGCCTGTATACACACACACATACACACACACACACACACACACACACACACACACACACACACACACACACACACACACACACACACACAAACACACCTGGAAAAGGCTGGCACAGGTTTACTAGCTATGCCCCCTCTTACCCAAACTATAAGGTAGTTTTCACTGCCACAAGAACGCTTCTGCCAGTTACTTTAAAGCCCTTAACAAAGGGTGCCCAATCTTACTGTGTAATATTAATATTAATACAGATGGTAGTTTGACCAAGAGCAAGGCTGTTAGGAGTGGCACACACAGTGACACCAAATAAATATATGCAAGTACTCTCAAAACTTAAATATCTCTGGAAAGATCAGCCACAATGAAAGGTTTAACTATATTTAATAATATATAATAAAAGAACAAGAAAATACCACGTATATATTAATAGTGGCATCAGAGTTTAGAATCACAGGAAATATTTAAAACAGCATTGCAGGACAAGCTCAGACAAATAAAGAAAAATAAACTAAGCTTCACTATATTCCTGACTGAATCTAAAAGAATTATACTATTCCTTAATAACTTGCTAGAGTAAGGCAGATGATGGGGTGAGTGGTTTTGTTGTCAGGTCCAAGACAGAATACAGAATGCTGTCTCACTCTAAGAGACTTCTCAAAATAGTATCTAAAATATTACTGTTGGGATAGCTTGCAGAATGACATAATTTCTGGTCATGTGACTTCTATTTCCCAGGCTAAACCCCCATTGCTGCTAGTTGGCAGTATTTAGCACCTACCCATAAAAATACACAGACAGGCTTTTGCTCAGATCTTTTGAGCTTCTGGAGGTTGTAAAACAACTAAACACTTCCACTCTTTCTGAGTGGCAATTAATTCACCCAAAGACAATACAGAAATCTTCCTAGTACAGACTTTGTGTCTCTGGCTGCCTTGAAACCTGTGAGATAGCATCTTTATGGCTTAGCCTATAAAGTGATTTAATTTCAGATATTTTTCTAATGTTTGCTGGACTGAGGTTAACCCTCCAGTTTCCTCTGTTAAAGCAGATACACTTAAACAGTTACAATAGTGTATGTACATTCTGTTCTCTTCCAGTAGGGCTTCACTGTGGACACATTTTAAACACACGCACTTTATGAATACCTTTAGAACACAAACATCTGTACAAAGCAGTATGATATACACATGACATACAGTTCTAATACGTTTGTAACACACGCATCTTATATAAATTAGTTTGAAATTCACAAATTACATATATTTATTTACAAAATTCCAGCTAGCTATGCTGGGAGTATCTCCTTTTGTCAAACTTCTTCCTCCCTTTGAAGACTCAAGAAAGTTTTTCAAGTGCCCCTTAAGAAATGTTGCTTGAGAGCAATGAGCCTATCAGAGAATACATTACCCCGTACCGTGTCTTGAGATCCCAGCTGCCTTTGCATTGCTGACCCCATTACAGAGTTGCACTGTCATATCATATGCCTGCAATCCTAGGCTCCACCATAGTAACTTGGCATTTTGCTGGTTGGCTTGATGTAGCCATATTAAGGGATTGTGGTCTGTAGCTATAGTAAATTTTCATCCATACAAATAAGGCTGAAGTTTCTGCAATGCTCACACTATGCCTAGACATTCCTTTTCTACAGCTGCATAGCATTCCTCCCTGGGTTGGAGCCTACAGCTGAGATATACCACCGGGTGATCTTCTCTCTCAGGAACCCTGGCTGAGTAGAGCCCCCACTCCATGGTTTGAAGTAGCCACCTGCATAACAAATTATTTGCTGTAATCTGGATTGGCTAATGCAGAGGGTCCTCCCAAAGTTCCTTTAAGCTTCTGGAATGCCTGCTCACATGCTGGGGTCCACACAAACGTATCTGGCCTCTTTTTCCTTGTCAGGTTTGTGAAGGGATCAGCTATGGTACTAGAATTGGGGACAGACTTTCTGTAGTACCCTGCTGTCCCTAAGAATGACCTCATCTGCTTTTTGTTAACAGGAGCAAGCCATGCCTGAATGGCTTCCACTTCAGCAGGTTATGGCCTGATTTTACCACTCCCCAGTATATGTCCCATGTAGGAGACTTCTGCCATACCCACCTGACACTTACTGGGCTTACTGGTCAACCCTACCCTCTGTAGTCTGCCCAGCACCTCCTTGACATGCTGAAGATGCTCTTGCCAGGAATGGCTGAAGATGGCAAAATCATCCAGGTAAGCAAGGGCAAAATCTCCTGCTCCTACTAGGATATGATCTACCAGCCTCTGGAAAGTTGCTAGGGCATTTTTCATCCCAAAGGGCATATTCGTGAACTCATACAAGCTGAAAGGAGTCACAAAGGCTGACCTCTCTCTAGCATTGGGAGTCAAGGGCGTCCACCAGTAGCCCTTGGTAAGATCAATAATGGTAAGATACTTAGCCCCATCCAGCTTCTCTAGGGCTTCAGCATCTGACTGTGTGACTATTTAGTTTACTGAAGTACACACAGAACCTAGTGCTGCCATCCTTCTTAGGTACCAGCACCAGAGATTGCCGGACTCCTGGATTACCCCCAGTTACAACACTTCCTGTATCTCCTCCCTCGGAGTCTGTTTGACTCTTTCAGGTACCCTATAAGGGGCCTGCCTGATAGGCCTTTGGGGTCCTGTATCCACATGGTGCTGCACGAGGTGGATACACCCTGGTTTCCCAGTGAACATGCCCCCAAACTCCTCTAATACTGCTCAGATTTCTCGTACCTGAATAGGGGACAGCTGCTTGGACATTGCTATCTCTTCCACTGAGGTGTCAGTCCAAGCCTCACTGAGGAGATCAGTCACCAGATCCCCCTTGGACTCCTCCTGCCATCTACTGCAAATAATCAGCACAAGGGTCTCTCTATCATCATGAGATTTCATCATGTTAACATAGTACAGTTTGTGCCCCTGCCTCCAGCCTAGCAGTTCTACCATGTAGTTAACATCACTGACCATCCTTACCACTTTGAAGGGTCACTCCCAAGCTGCCTGAAGCTTATTGTGTCTGACAGGAATGAGAACCATAACCTGTTGTCCCACAGCATACTCTCTGGCTCAAGCATTCCTGTCATACCAGATCTTTTTCTGCTGTTGGGCTCCTTCCAGGTTCTCCTGGCCCAAGCCCATGATTTCCCTGAACTCTTTCCTGTGGTGTAGGACATATGCCGCAACAGACTCCTTCTGGAATTCACACTCACCCTCCCACTGTTCACAAATCAAATCTAGAGGTCGCCTCACCAGATGCCCATATTACAACTCAAAAGTTGAGAAACCTGTGGATTCCTGGGGCACTTCTCTGTAAGCAAACAACAGATGGGGCAAATATTTATCCCACTCCCTCTTACACTGGTCTGCAAATGCCCATAGCATGGTCTTTAGTGTAGAGTTTAATCTCTCCACCAGACCATTACTCTGGGAATGGTAGGGGGTGGTCTTTAGGTACTTCACCCCACAGTGCTTCCATAGACAAGCCAAGCAGGTCTGATGTGAAATTGGCACCTCTGTCAGTCAGTATTTCTTTTGGGAAATGTGCCCTGCTGAAAATCTCAAACAAAGCATTTACTACCTTTTCTGCCTCAATGGAGGACAGGACCACTGCTTCAGGGTATCTGGTAGCATAATCTACTACCACTAGGATATACTTCTTCCCTGTGGAACCTGAGCTACTCAGAGGCCCCACAATATCCATAGCTACCCTCTGAAATGAATCCTCAATCACAGGCAAAGGCACCAAAGGAGCTTTGATCGTATCACCTTCCTTGCCTACCTTTTGGCACTGCTCACAGTTCCTGCAGTACCCTGTTACATCCCTGGCAATCACAGGTCAATGACATTTCTGCATAATATGTCTCTTGGTATGCTTTATGTCCATATGACCTGCAAAGGGAATGTCATGGGCTATGGCTAGAGATGCCAGATGACTGGCTCTGGGCACTACCAACTGCTGCATTACCTCACTTTCCATCCCTCCCTCAGGTGTCTACCCTCTATACAGCAACCCTTTGTTCCAGTATACAGATTCCCCTTTTCTGTGAGAATCAGGTGCCTCCCAAGCTACCTCCCTCAGGCATTGTAATGTAGGGTTTGAGAGCTGAGCCTGTCTCAACTCCCTCTTTGTAACCTTTCCCAGTTCCCCTTCAACAGGAAGTCTGGTATCCCCTGACAGTGGTGCCTCGCTGTCAGCCTGGGTACTACTACTCACGTCTACCCTTGCAGTCACTCTGTCCAAGTGAACATTAGTACCCACCAGCAGCTGTGGCTCGCTTTCAGTCTCACTGGTACAGGGTAACTCACTCTCTGAAGTAACCACCTCACTAATCCTGGCTTCAAGTGTGCAGTCTGTCTGGGTCCCCCTAGGCTACTAGACCCACATGCCTATTTCTAAGCCTGACTGCATGTAACTGCATGCACACAAGGTACTGCATTATCAAAATCATTCCCTATCAGGCCATCTGCAGGGATATCTTCAGACTCACCTACTTGCTTTTTTCCTTCTACCCTTTTACCCTAGCCAAAGATATTTGGAATGGGGTCTCTCTTAAAGCTCTGACTAGAGTAGAATGCCCAAACAAGTAGTGCTCCTCTTTAACCATTACAGGCTTCACAATAGCTATGTCAGAGGGTGTGTCTCTCTTGGCAGTGGCCTGTTCCTCATCTACTAAGATAGGATATAACCTCTTGTGGTAGTTTGGTACCAGTGTTGTCTCCAGACAACCTACCACTGGCATACTGTTATTTCCACTTGCTGCCTCCCTTACCTTTTGTTTCCCACCTTGCCTCCATGGACTTCTGTATGCTACATTGCCCCACTAGTTGCATTTAAAACATTTAACCCTTGATCCTGGCCCTGTACCTGAACTAGTGGCGTCCCCTGTTTCTGGCATACTCTGTTGGGGTAGTTTAGACTGCCCACCATGGGTTCCCTTAGACCCATGTGCAGCACTGGGTATCTCTTTCCTGTGCAGTGATGCCCTGCTTGCCAGGTATATGTCTCCTCTTTTCTCCAATTCATCTGCTGTGTTGCATTCTCTATCTGCCACAAGATTTTCATGTCCTTAGGCAAAGTGCTAATGGCTTGTTCCCTCACCCAAAGGTCTGCCAGCCTTTCAAAAGTGGTGACCAGACATCCACTCACCCACGTATGAAAATAAGTGCTTAACTCAGCAATATAATCACACACACTTTCGTCTGCCTTGCATCTATGCTCACAAAACTTTTTTTCTATAAGCTTCAGGTATTAACTAAAAACACTCTAATAAACATTTCTTTTCTTGGTTATAGTCTAGAGAATCAATATCAGATAATTTAGAAACAGCAGCTGCAGCTTTACCATGGAGTAAGGGGGTCAGGAACCATACCCAGAGCTCTTGGTCAACATTATACTGTTTATAAACCCTTTCAAACATATGAATAAAACTATCAAAATTATCACCCTCTGTAAATTGTGGGAGAAATTTACTGACCTTTATTGTTTCTGGGATTCAGTTACTATCTTCCCCATTACCTCCATGACCCTGGAGAAGAGTCAGCATCTCCTTCTCATGTTGCCTCTGCCTCTTATTTTCTTCAGCTTCCAGATATCTTAGTCTCTCTACTGATCATAATTCCATTTGTTTCTCTATTTCTTCAGCCTCCGAATGCCACAGTCTTTCTGCTGATTCTAATTCCAAACGTTTGACTTCCAGTTCAAGTCTCTTTAACTCCAGATGGATTTTTAAATCCTCTGAAGAAAAATTGACCTGTCCATTTTCTGAGAATTGTACAGCCCCAAGGCCAGTTTGTCTGTTTTCCTGGTTGGTGGTCTGTGATGTAGCTGTGGCTTTTGCTATCATTTCCACTTTAGTCAGTTTGGCATGCACCAGTACTTTGGCTTGGCACATCTCAGCCAACTGGCTCCTTGTCAGCTTGTCATAATCCATTTCTGTTGACATCCTTGCCTGCTCTCCCTGACTAAGTAAGCTAACAAAAAATAAATAAAACTATTGTGATATGAAACTCTGAATGTCTACCATATGGCTGCTGGAGAGTACAAACACCTTCTTTAGTAACCACTGTTTGAAGGCTGCAGGAGTTCAATATCCACACCACTGAATCCCACTATGTGATGTGGTGATCCCACCACTGCCAGCCAATGTGTGATGTGGATATCTCACCACTGCCAACCAATATGTGACATGGATATCCCACCACTGCCAACCAATATGTGACGTGGATATCTCACCTCTGCGCCAGTAATCAAGGAGACTCAATCCTCACCACTGGCACCTCTGGGGGGACATTCACCTGGAGGATAACAAGTGCACATACAGTATTTCCAGATGCAGCTCTCTGTATCAGGTGCAATTTCCCTTACGAGCACACTGAGATCACAGTTCCTCTCTCTTTCTCCAGATCCCCAATAAGACTCCACACTGGTACAGCTATAGTGTTGGGTCCTTAGCCAGAGTTCCAAGCCAAGTCCTCCAACACTTTCTCTGTCCAACTAGTGCTCCATATCCCTGGCGAAGTAGCTGATACAAACACTCTCGGACATTTGATTCGCATACACACACACACACACACACACACACACACACACACACACACACACACACACACACACACACACACACACACACACACACACACACACACACACACACACACACACACACACACACACACACACACACACACACACGTGCACACACGCACACACACACACACACACACACACACACACACACACACACACACACACGCACACACACACACACACACACACACACCCCTGGGAAAGATTTGATTTACAAGCACACACATACCTGGGAAAGGCTGGCACAGGTTTGCTAGCTATGGCCCTTCTTGCTCAGACTATAAGGTAGTTTTCACTGCCGCCATAATCCTTCTGCCAGCTACTTACTAGCTATAGCCCTTCTTGCCCAGACTATAAGGTAGCACTTTCACTGCCACCAGAACCCTTCTGCCAGCTACTTTAAGGCCCCTAACAAAGGATGTCCAATCTTACCATGTAATATTAATATTAATACAAATGGTAGTTTAACCAAGAGCAAGGCTGTTAAGGGTGGCCCATACAGTTTTAACAAATAAATATGCAAGTACTCTAAAAACTTAAATATCTCTACAAAGATCAACCACAATGAAAGGTTTAAATATATTTAGTAATAAATAATAAAAGAACAAGAAATCAGAATCAAAGAAAAATATTTAAACTAAGCTTCACTATATTCTTGACTGAATCTAAGAGATTTATACTATTGCCTAATAACTTACTAGCGAAAGGCAGATGATGTGGTGAGTACTTCTTGTTGCTGAATGCTGTGTCTTACTATAAGAGACTTCTCAAAATAATATCTAAAATAATTCTGCTGGGACAGCTTGCAGAATGACATAATTTCAGGTCATGTGACTTCTATTTCCCAGGCAAAACCCCATTGCTGGCAGCTGGCAGCTGGCAGTATTTAGCACCTACCTGTAAAATTGCACGCACAAGGGCTTTTCTTCAGATCATTTGAGCTTCTGGAGGTCGTAAAACAACTAAACACTTCTACTCTTCCTGAGTGGCAATTAATTCACCCCAAAGACAATACAGAAAGCTTCCTAGTAAAGAATTTGTGTCTCTGGCTGCCTTGAAACCTGTGAGGTAGCATCTTTATGGCCTAGCCTATAAAGTGATTTAATTTCAGATATTTTTTCTAAAATTTGCTGGACTGAGGTTAACCCTCAGTTTCCTCTGTTAAAACAGCTACATTTAAACAGTTACAGTAGTACATGTACATTTCTGTTCTCTTCCAGTAGGGCACACTGTGGATATATTTTAAAGACAAGCACTTTACAAACACTTTACAATACCTTTTCAACACAAACATCTGTAGAAAGCAGTTTGCTATACACATGACATGCAGTTCTAATACATTTGTAACACAAGCATCTTATATAAATTGATAAGTTAATATTCACAAATGACATATAATTAATTACAAGATACTGTTCAAAAACTGGACTTTAATACAACAAGACAGGAGTATAAATACTAAACTAGTCGAACATCCTAGAATCGTATACAGAAGGGGTAATAACATGAAAAATATATTGCAGACTAACATTACAAACAATTTTAGTAGAAGGAAGGGTATGGCAAATTGTGGAAGTTGTAATATGTGTAAGCACATGTGTAGTGGAGAATTTGTAACTATTAACAACATTAAATATAAAGTTAAATACAAACTGAACTGTAACTCTAAACTTATAGTATATGTAGCTTTATGCATATCATGCCCAGCTTTCTATATAGGAAAAACTGAAAGGCACTTTAAAGAATGAGTTAATGAACACACATATGCCATGCAGAACAACAAGGTAGACAATGCTTTTTATCTAAACACACTTCAGCCAACCCGGGCCATAACTTTAAATTCATGGCACTAGATCAGATTCAAACTAATCTTAGGGGGGGTCCTTACAATCTGTTATTAGAAGATCGAGAACTAACATATAATATATTTTGCTGCAATGTGCTTTCCAATTTCATATGCACAGGCCTCGGTACATCAATACAAATTTCTTTTCTTCTTGAGAAAATGACACTGTAATGCCCTCACTCCCAGTTAACTAATTTACTCCACAATTTATATTGTAGAGTACCCACATTGCCACTCAGGGTTTGCCCATTTACACCTATAATGCTTACTGAGAACCCCCAATTTCCTGGAACAGGGGACAAAGCATGTTCAATGCATGTGGCTGCCAAGGATTTAGGCATCTAGAGAAATATATCATAAATTAGTTTTTGTCTGAGTCACACATTCATGCATATTCCTCAACCTGTAATGACAAGAAATCTGAGCAAAGTCAAAAATAAGGAGGTGGGGGACAATGACCCAAAAATATGGACTTTCTAAATATTGCTCTTATAAACATGGAAAGTTAATATACTAAAAGGTTTTGTACTGGCATGCATTTTCTGAAGGATATGAAGTCTGAAACTCAAATGTCTGTTATTATTTAGTTCATAGGTTCATAGGTTCATACTAGGCTATCTGCCCTAGGGCATTTATAAGCCTAGCCAGAGTGTGTTTGGCTTTCGCCACCCATTTTAAATTAATTTTGCTATGCCCTTTTTCGAGGTTAGTATACTGTGCCTCTGTCTAACAGTGACACAGAAGTGATACCCAGGATAAACCTACGATCTCCCATCCACTCATCAAGATTCCTCTTCAAGAGAGTCAATGAGGGACTCTGTCTAACCTGGACTGGGATTTTATTCCAGAGTGAAGGGAGCCTCTGGGTTATGAATCTGTCCCTCCAGCATGTCCTATTTATTTCAGTGCTGAGGTCCAAGTCTCTCGAGCGTGTAGCGCGATGGGATTTGGATTTTTTGAGGTGCAGCATGTCCCTTAATTCCGGGTTGGACATGGCCTTATACGTCAGGCACAGGTCACCTCTGAGCAGGCGGTAAGCCACTGAGTAGAGCTGGAGTTTCTTTAACCGGGCAGCATATGGCATCTGTTTGAGCCCTTTGATCCTCTTGGTGAGGTACTTTTTGGGTCTTTCCAGTTGCTGCAGGTATTTGGTAAGGTACATCCCAAAAGGGGCATTGTACTCGATTATGGGCCTGATGAGGGATGAGTAAAGAGGCACAATGACCTCCCCTAATCTAGATGTGAATCCCTTCATGATTAGGTGGGCTATATAAAATGTTTTTCTAACCACTTTGGCCACGTGGTTGTCAAATGAGAGATTACTATCAACTTGGGTCCCCAGGTCACTAATTACTTCTTCTGTACTTAATGGATTACCACCTATGTGGTAATTTGTGGGAACTTTGTTTTTGCCAAAGGGGATGACTATACACTTTTTGGCATTTAGCTTGAGGCCATGGCTCTGGCACCAGTTGTCTGTTTCTATGAGGCCCTTTTGGAGGATGCTTGTGTCGGCTGGAGAGTCGATTATGGTGCCCAGTTTGCAGTCATCTGCGAACTTGGTCAGCCACAGTCATTCCGTGTTGGCCTGTACCTCCGAGAAATATATACCAAATAAGAGAGGTCCAAGGACTGAGCCTTGTGGGATGCCACTTGTAACTGGTTTGGAGTCTGACATGGCTCCAGCAATTCTAACCATGTGGGTTCTATCCTTGAGCCAGTTTGCAACCCATCTAGTGACATAGGGGTTTATATTTAAGCTGGTGAGCTTATCTATAATGCCCGAGTGGGGTATTGTATCAAAGGCTTTTGCGAGGTCCAGATAGGCTGTGTGGACCACCTTCCCTTCGTCAATGGCCTTGGTGACTGTTTCAAAGAAGTCAACCAGGTTTAAGAGGCAGGATCTGCCCTTAACAAAGCCAAACTGGGTAGGATCCAGTGTCTGTAGTTCTCCAATATCTTTATTTATGAGGTCCATGATGATCCTTTCCATAGCTTTGCAGACCAAGCTAGTCAGGCTTATGGGGCGATAGTTTCCAGGGTCCGTTGAGGCACCACCTTTGTGGAGAGGGACCACTGTTGCTGTACGCCACTCTTTGGGTACATATCCTGTAGTAAGGCAGAGATTGAACAGTAGTTTTATGTTTGGGTTTAGCTCTTCTTGGAGTTCATGTAGGATGCAGCCTGGGACACCGTCTGGTCCCATTGATGCTGTGTTTTTTGCTTTGGAGAGGGTGGCTCCCACCTGAGCATCTGAGATGTCAGGGGGGCAGCACTCTGCTGGGATAGATATTTGCCCTTTTGGTGGGGAGGGGGGGTTGCGCTGAACCTGTCAGCTAGGATGTTGGCAATGTCTGTGGGATCAGTGTATTTTTTGTCATTTTGGACTAATTCTGAGCATATCTGGGAATTCCCACCCAGGTTCCTAACATAACTAAAGAAAGCCTTGTGATTATCCTTAGTGTCCTGTGCAATTTTTCTATCGAAGCTGGCCTTTGACGATTTTATGAGTGCCCTTAGTTTTTTGCTAATACTGATCAGAGATGCCTTCCCTTTTTGGGATTTTTCTCTATCATGTAGTAGCTTCCTCCTTCTATTGTATAGTTTGTTTATGGCTGGGGTCCACCAGACAGGTCGTCTGCCTTTGGAGGATTGGGTCTTGGTTTTATTTGGGATTGCATGATCCATGCATTCCTGAAGGTGTTCATAGAATGCATTTATAAAGGATTCTGCAGTCTGGGCCGTATTTTCCACAGGCCCGGGGGCTTTGAAGGATTCCACCTCGGTTTTGAGGAGTGTGAAATTTGCTTTAGAGAAGTTTTTCACTGTGGTTTTCTGGGCAGGGGGTGGGATCGGGATGTGAATATCCAGTGAGATCAGTTTATGGTCTGATCTTACCAGTGAGGGATACACTTCTGGTCTGGAGCATAGAGTCCCCATGTTGGTGATAATCAGGTCCAGTATGTTTTCCCCTCTTGTGGGAGTGGTAACAAGTTGTTCCATAGCATTTGAGTTTATGAATTCTAGGAACCTTTGGGCAAGGGTGTTGGAGCTAGAGTAATGCTCCCAATCTATGTTTGGGTAGTTGAAGTCGCCCAATATAATGGTGTTTGGAGAGACCTTCATATTTACCAGTGTTCTCAGGAAGGCCGAGTGGGGTTCCTGGGTTTGGGAGGGTGGTCTGTAGCAGGCTATAAACTGGAAGGCAGTTTTACCCACTGTTAGTTGCACATGGATAGTCTCTGATGCTTCGTGCTTTGCCACCAACCTGGAGGTGTGGGTATCTTTGATGAATATCAATACTCCCCCTCCTTTTGTGGTTCGGTCCAAGTTTTGGGGCCGAAAAGCATGGTATGAGGTATAACCTGGTAGTGCTGGGGTGCTCTCGGGAGTCCTGAACCAGGTTTCTGTGACATCAATCTTCAATAAGTTGCCAGAAAACCCATAATTTTATTTTGGACAAACCAAAAATAAGAGGCAAAATTATGGGCATTGTCTGAAAATCTGGACAGTTGAGAGGTATGCATGAATGTTTCCACTTAAAGATCCATGTTACCTGATAGTGAATCATTCGAGTCAGGCCCCCTTAATTCTGAACCTTCTTTGTCAGGAATCATACCCAGTGTGTTACTCACCTTACAACCTTCCTCTCTGAGGAAAAGCCCACACTGACTGCTCAACCTTCCCCTGCTGACTGGATCTTAATAATTGCCAACTTGCTGTTTGACCCAGACAAATATATCATGAATAGAGAGAATTAGTTACTGATTGAAATTATTTTATGCATGCTATAATGCAAAATAGTGGCATCTAGGGCAATTTTGTTAAGTGAAGCTGTTGAAATGTCATTTTAAAAGAAAAGTTTAGCATGGCATATTAACAATTTAGAAAAAACTTTTTTTTTTGGGGTGGGGGGATCGCACTACCAATGAGTGGCAAGAGTTCCCTGTATGCCTTACTGATCAGAATCAACTCTGAGGTCACTTTGCCTTTAGATAAGAGAGATTTCCCCATACACTGATCTCCACTGATGAATGCACACATTGGCCATTATTCACACTAGTCCATTGCAAATTGCCATCACAGCTTCATATTCTTATTTGCTGATGGAGTAAACTCACTATACACAAATATCTTTTTACAAATATGGATCAGTAGTCTTGCCACACAGCAGCCAAACAGTAACTAAAATAATGAAATGCCAAACTGCAGGACAAGCTTGTTAGTAGTGCACTGTTTATGGTTTTTATGGTATACTACAACTCATGTGAAACAAACCCGGGCTGTTATCTCGTGTATACAGCTCAGCATGAATACTCATATTAACTAATATAATTTGCAAAGTAGAGAGGTATGGTGGTGGATTTCAGCATTTAATGGATATGTAATCCCTAGATGCTTAGGTTATACACCATGATCATTAGTGGTTCTGTTGTGTCCAACAAGTGGGATTTTTGCATAACAGAAGTGATCATCCATCACAACAATAAAGTTTTTTTTTTTTTTAACTGGCACTGAATATTGCTTTATACATGACTACAACAGAGTGGTCACATGCTTGGTCCCTCAATGAGAAACAGAGACAATTGCTTAAAATTTATAATCTGATGGTTTTAAATCCTGTCTTGTTTTGTTTTTTTGTTTGGTAGAGGTTTCACTGTAACAAATCCTGGACATTAAAGGCTTTGAATGGAATGATTTTTGCATATTATGTTAGTGAAGTGCCATTATTCAAGAAAACTAAGCTGAGTTTATGTTGCCCAGTGCCAAGTATTATGCTATATATTCTGCAACAGTTAACGAAGGTAAATAAAAAGTAAAAAAGTGGGGGAGGATCAGAGAAACTTGTTTTACCTTTTAAACACGTATACACAGAAAATAAATATAAAAAATAAGATATAAGCAAACTTACTTAGTCAGTTGCAGAATTATCCTGTGAAATATGTATGTATATGTGTGTTTGTGTGTACGTGTGTGCGTGCGTGTGTGTATAATATACTATATCTGAAACTTTCATATGTATTTTCATGCTAAATTTATCTGTTTCATCCCTTATTCTTAAAAGACTGAAGTAAATCTACTTCTCTGAGCTACAATGCTGCTTTATGAATCCTGACCTGCCAGTCCTTATCTCCCCCAAAAACTGATTTCCTGGCAATGCTGGCATCTCCATTGAGAAGCATTGCCAGGGAATTGTGCAGGCACTAAATGGCATTTCTTACTGTTTGCCCCTTTTTCCTTTACCATGTGGCCATATTTTTCTGAACTTTTTTTTCAGGGAGCTGGGATCGGGGAGTAGCGAATTGCCTTTCATCTTCTCATAGTGGAAGCACTTCTCTCTCTCTGTTTTTGTCCTCCACCCTCCCTCTCTTTCTGTTTGTCTATATTTTTTAAGTGAAGCTTGAAGTTTACTATAAGAACAAAATAACATGCCACAAAATACCGAAAAAAGCTTTGGGTTCTGCAGGTAAAGCAATAAGTAACATAACACTGACATGTTATGCTTCACAGAAAATAATAAAATAAAGATCAAAATACTTTAAGTTATTAAACCTGGGAAAACACAGTTAAAGGTGCAGTTTACTGAAATCTTTCATATTATGCATCTTGCATGATTTGTACATGAGCCAAGTATCTGTAATAAAGAACTTTAATGTTTCCCCAATCCTTTAACTCGCTTTCACCTATAGCGCTACTTGGGTAAATCCTTGTTCAGCACCTGCAGGTCAGTAAATACTTCACAGGTTCCATGCTGACATCCCCACAATGCGCTCATAACTTTAAACACACTGTACTCCCTGGAAAGGATGAAGTCACTGAATTACTCATTTGTTCATGTGTAAAATAATAATAAAAAAACAGTTGTAGCATAAGAAATTAAAGATAAATTCATGTTTTTTGGCATGCACAGCTATGTGTATTAAAGCATGATCAATACAGGCTTCCCATATTGCAATGTACATTCTTGCTGCCCAGAGAACATCAGTATACAAGTTTTTAAAGTGCAGTGTAACATTTTTTATTTAAATATTTGTCATAAAATTACTTTAAAAACATTATTCAGGTATTCCTATTCACAGTAGACATACATGTCTGGAAACCCAGCTGGTTGTTGCACTGTGCCATCTGACCTGATATTGCAGAAACCAATCGGCTTATCAAGCATCTATAACGACAGGAACTGTCTTTTCTTGTCATTCATTGAAAGTTATTCTTTCCCATGCTTTTGTCAGTAAAAGTTGAACTGCATCTTACCTTTCTATTATTATTCTCCTTTTTTGGGATATGGAGAGGTGTAGGAGCAGCCCAGTCATCACAAAGGTGGAAAAAGTTTGAGCTGGACCCAAAAGGTCATATAATGAGTGAGTTCCTCTGCGTTCTGTTGACAATGGCTTTCCTTTATTCATATTTTTTTTGCTGAGTCTACCCTTACATTCTAGTTGTTGTGTCTTTCAGCTTTTTCCAGTTACGGGTCGCCACAGCGGAACTCCGGTCCGCTAATGATTGGCAGTAGATTTTTATGTGCCAAGTTTCCGCCCCTGATGCACAACCTTCAATGAAGGTACGTCCATTCACGCATGTTTCCACACAGAAGATGCTCTAGCTGAGAATCGAACAGGATAACGTCTTATTGTGAGGCGACAACGCTACCGCAGCACCACCACTGCACTGAATTTAAAAGTTAGAGTAATATTTAAAAATAATCACTGAAGTGGCATTTTAAGATGTCATGACTGGCAGATTCCACTCAGTAGTGCAGTATTTTTGAATACCCATGTGGAAATCAGTTGCAGTGCTGCTTGCCTTTACCCTTGAAGTGGTTGCATGGGGTTGAGGGGTTAAGCGGACCTGCTTTGATTTGTGATGAAATCACTGATAATTAGTTGGTATTCATCCATGCGAGGTATTGCAGATATTAACACTCATTTGAGGCTATGTTTTTATGCAGAGCCTATTTATCAAATGTACCTCTGTGTTTGTCAGTAGTACTGTTTACTGTTTTACAGTGGATATACTCTGTGTCAGAATTTCTAGGATTTATCTGGTATGATTGCTGCAAATGACCATTGCAGTATTCAATTTAACCAATTTTTAAAACATTAATGGCAGTCAGAGTGCTGTTATTTATATATTTTGATTACCCATTTCTGACAATATCAGATCCTGTAGATTTTTCAAGATGTTTTCAGTCACATTGTGTAAGAGAGAGGATGCTTCTTGCCTCCACTGTATTAAATGCTATGCATACATTACTATATTGTAACAGATTGCTCAGTGTGGAAGTAAATGAACAATCACATAAAACCGCTGAAAGTTATTCTTTTGAATGGAAATTACCTGGCAGTGGCAAGTAAAATGTTGTAAATGATATATTAAAGGATTTTACACTAGGCAGTTTATTTCAGTGCTGTTTTGTTCTGTAGTATTCCTACTTACACATGCAGTATCTTCTCCATAATATTTAGATAGCTAGCACCTGCAAAGAAGTTGATGTGAATTCTTTCTCAGTGCTCATGAAACACTGCTAAGTCGCTACACTTTAGACCACACACAGAGCACTACAGTGATCAGGTTTGACTGAAAATGCAATACTGGTTTTTAAAAGCTTGTATACATTAAAGAGTGTTCAGGATCAGCCTATTACAACCCCCAACACTTTGTGCCTGGGGCAGTTTCCCCCTTCACCCCACCCTAGCTACGCTATTGTTCTGCGGCATCAAATGAAAGACTGAAAGAACTTTGTCTTACTCCAACTGTTTATCACATTTTTTTTAAATATTTTTTTATACCAGACAGTAAAGTTGGACAGCAGAGATTCATACTTCATACTGTTAGCAGTGCATGGGTATGTGATATCCATTGTTCCATTGCCTTTTTCATGTACTTTGAGTGAATTCGATGCAGTGTCCATGGGTTTTGGCCTATGTCAGTACATGAAAGTTTGCAGTGCATGTGTAATGGTCAATCAATTAGGATTTTAAACTGTTATACCTGATATTAGAGGTTCATACAGTACTTCATACAGTTAGCAGTTTAGTGTTAGCAGTGTATGGTAATCAGTTTGTTTCGTTTCCTTTTTCACGTAATTTGATACAATAATCATTTGTTTTGGCCTCTGTCCACCAATTATTCTGTGACCTTTTATAGACATAATGAGCAGAGGACCTGACAGCTATGCTTCCAGCATATGTAATGGCCAATCAGTTGTGAGTTCAGACAGTAATGCCAAACAATAGAGATTCATGCTTCATACTATTAGCAGTGCATGGCTATGCAGAATATTTTATTCCATTTCCTTTTTCAACGTAACTCGAGTAGTCGTGATGCAAATCCATGTGTTTTGGCCTTTGTACAACAATTATTTTGTAACTGTCTATACTTGTCTACACGTGTATAATAAAATCTGCTTTCTAGAAACATGCACATGATGCATGTTATTAATTATTTAACTTGAATGAAAATGTGTTATTACAGTACCCCATGGTATTAAATGAAAGACTGCATAATGCTGCAAAAGTTGTCAGTAATACCTGATGGCTGTCTGCTACCACTCTGAGGATATTTATACTTTAGTTATGCAATACGCATATTTGCATAAATATCATATTTCTGTAAATATCTCAAGCATTGTCCACCTGGACATGTTCAACATGCCCAGTCACCACAGACGTCCATAGTCAAGTGGGATAGGCTATAACTAAGAATAGTGGGATAGTCTGTAACTGATAATAGTTATTTTATGCATCCATGCATCTATGCCATATGTTAATTATGGTGAACACTTGAAGAAGGTGGCTATATCCATGATATCAAATGAAAGATCACACAATGCTGCTGTCTGCTTGCTATCCACCTGATGATATTTATACTTGTTTAATAAGGCAAAATGCATATTTACAGAAGTGTAATATTGCTACAAAGATCTTTGGAATTCTTTACCTGGATTGCATCATAGACCATAATTTCACATGCCCAGTCACCACAGAGATCAGAAATAGCTCCTCAGGCAATTGGGGTACTCTGTTCCAGAGAAAATCTGGGTTATTTTTTGTAACTATTTCAGTTTTTGAAACATATACATTTGTTTACAGTTAGTTTGGGAAAACTTCAGTCTCAGAATTTTTCAGAAAGCTGTCTGGGCAGGAATTGTGCAGGTGCCATGAGGTGTGAAATTCTACTCAAGCTAGGTGTGAAAGGTTTAACTCAATTTATTTAGTGCAGCATAAGGCATGAGAACTAAACTGACATGACAACCGGTACTGCTGTGTGAATATAGTCAATTTAAAATTTTTGTCTCTGTGTCTCTCTCTGTCTCTCTCTCTCTGTCCGTCTCTCTTGCTCTTTTTCTGCCACATTGGGATCATTTTCTACATCCAAAAAGCAGAAGATATGCAGAAAGCCTGACAAAAGTTTCAGTTTTTTTTTTTTTTTTTTGGTAATAATTAAGTTGTTACAACAGGTCACCTAAAGAATATGGAAGTAGTAGCAGGCATGAGCTACTGACAGAATGGCCTGTGGAGGTGGATTACGGTATTGTTTATCTGGGTTAAGGGCTTCTTCTGTGGTTTAAAAGTACTGTTAGAAAGCATGTAGAAAACAAGGAATACTGTATATGCTTCAATTTCTTTCCCTGACTCTCATTCTGTTTTAAAACATAACACAGAATTTTGCTTCATCATCTCATAAAGAAATGCATCAGAAGCAATATAAAGTCACTGGGTAAATTTCAGACAGTACTTCTAAATGCATGTGTTAATAGAACTCTCCATTGTTGTGCAAACTGACATAATGCTGGAAGGTATAATAAACAGAAAAAGCAAAGAATATGATTTTCTAATATCTACACTGATTCCATTTCTGACACTCGTATTAAGGAGAGGCAGTAACTGAAATAGGAATCTATAATCTTGAAACTAGAAGCTTAAAATAATATACCGCAGCAAAATTATTTTACCTATTACTGAATATATACCTGCTGTAATATCACAGCATATTTATGTAGTTATTTGGTGTCCTTTTGCAATCCAAACCCAGGTCAAAGACAGTAGAGTTACCAATAAATAGCTGAACATAAAATGTGCTGTTGCACAAAAATTATCCATTGCCTCTTCTGTGTCAAAACACTGAAGCCCTGTGCTTAGAAAAATGAAAAAGTACACAAATAATACATTTTCATAAATCTTACTCTTCAGTAATAATTATGTCATCAAATAAGTCAAGAATAAAGAGCAAGGCACCAAAAGTCACCAATAAATCCAAAAGTACAGTACCCCCGGTATAGAGACCAACACGAGGTGTAATTTATAAAAGTAAATTTATTGCATAAATCACGAACTGAACGATCTACACAAATAACTGAACACATAAATGCATTTATACCTTTGGCATTTTCGTCTTATGAATAAAGACTTAATCAGATGACACCTCATATCCTGTTTACCATTTACATAACCAGAATCGCTGTGTCTCAGTGTCTGTTGCTGACATTATGAAAAACAAATGTTTCCCTTCTCTGGTCAAATATGAAAAAAAAAATCAAAAACTCATTCTCCGTACATTTATAAAATATAACAACAGAGACGCTTTTTACTGTTGTACAACTCTTGCTTCTGCGTCCAGCTTTATATTTTATAAATGCTGTACAGAGAATGAGGTTTTGATTTTTTTTTATATTTGACCAGAGAAGGGAAACATTTGTTTTTTCATAATGTCAGCAACAGACACAGCAATTCTGGTTATATAAATGGTAAAGAGGGTATGATGTGTCATCTGATGAAGTCTTTAATCATGAGACGAAAACGCCGATGGTATAAATGCGTTTATGTATTCAGTTATTTATGTAGTTCGTTCAGTTCCAGATTTATGCAATAAATTTACTTTTATAAATTACACCTCGTGTTGGTCTCCGTACCCAGGGTACTATACTTTTGGAATTATGTCAACAATTTAAACCATTGTCATGGTCAGAATATTTTAAGCCCATTAAACTGGATATTAAAGGAGTATATGGTTAAATAGAGTATAGGCTGACATTTGCTAATGTCAGTGATAAAAAGGGTATATTAACATAAATGTAAGCAATGTCCACGTATCAATGTAACCAATATTCTGCTATCAATAATGTCTGTTTATTAGTCAACTCATAGAGGAACTCACATGTAATCCTGTAATATCTTCAGCTTGATAGATACAGTATGGTATAAATAAACATTTCTCCTCTTCTCTCTCTATTAATATATATATATATATATATATATATATATATATATATATATATATATATATATACACACCATATTCTGCATTTTATTTTGATGTCAAAACTAAGTTGCAGTTTTCTGGATTGGACCAACTTTCAGATTCATTAGATGGTAGAAACTTCATAGTCAGCTTTGTGTGTAAATACTATTCATCTCTAATAAGTCATCAAGTCCTTCTAACAGTTATAATTAATGTATAACCACTATACAGAGTTATTTCAGCTTGTACTGTCACTTTACTTACTAGTCAGCGATTGCAAACATTAGTATGGAAGAAAATGAAACAGGATGTATAATGACTGTGACCCAGGTTCACTAGTTCTGTTCCATCTAAGTACATACCTGTCTCTAAAAGGTTTAGCACAGTCCAATGACTCATTCCTGTCCAGCACAAAGGAAGAGATCCTTCTGGATGAAAAAAAAAAAAAAAAGAAAAAAAATAGGCCAGTGCATCAGTTCTTTTTAAACATCTTTATTAAATATGACATTTTTAAAAAGTGATACAAGTACATATACGGTGATAGAAAAGAAAACATAATAACATTTCCTTTGTTGTTTTCATGCAGTATGTATGTATATATATATATATATATATATATATATATATATATATATATATATATTCTTTTAACAATTTCATTCACTCCAGCATTGTATAAGTTGCTCAGTTCCTGCCTTCCCGTAAATGTTATTCCTCATCATGAACACTGTTGTTTATGTAGTGTTCCAAAACACAAAAAAAGAGAAAAATCTAGCAAAGCTAGACTTTCTACTGTGTGATAACTTAAGCCTCTTGTAACAGAGGTTTTTAACCAATTGGTTTTCCTGTGTGACCTTTTAGTTTGTTAGTTGGGATATCATGTAGTGTTCCACAAATTACATTTATTCCAATGTAATCTAGTGCCTCTGTTTAAGGTGAAAGTTACTAGCTTTTCTAAAAATGGATGCCTAAACTATGCAGGTGTACTGAAGGGTTATTCTGGAAAAAATGTCAGACCTGGAAAATAGATTACCTAGAGGCAATCTTCTAAAAGTAAAGCATAGAATGATTTGAAAACCTTTACACATAAAATGCTGCAATGGGACATCTATTTATTTATTTTCTTTTTTTAACCAGGAAAGTCCGACTGGGCACAAGTTCCATTTTCCGCAGAGGCCTGGGGATAAAAGCTCCACATAAAAATACATATTTAAAATTAACCTTAACAAAGAATCATTTTAAGTATTACTTTGCAGGCAGTACTGAGACAAATAGTAAAGGCATTTATCATATACCTTTGAAGTTATATTATCTTACAGAAGTAAAAAAAAAAACATGCAATAGCTGGAGATACAAGAGCAATGATAATGCACATAGGTTCAATATATGTACGGTGACGTTAATGAGGTACAATGTCACTAGAGCAGGAATAGAAAAAAGAGAAAGAGGAAGGGTATAAGTAGAAATCACCAATAAAACATAAGTTGAAAAAGTTCTGATAGTGGAGAGGTTGAGATAATAGTAGATAGATGAGATGATGAAGCGGGCAAGGATGGAGCTTTAGTAGGAGAGGATTATGGGTATAGAGTTAGGTGGAGGAGCAGCAGTGGGGATGAAATAGAAAGAGACAAGGACAGGAGAGGTGAAAGAGGGTGACTGATAAAGAGACTGGCAATAGAAGAGAAACAGAAAGGTGGGTTAGTCAGGATGGGAGCATGAGCATAGCCATGATTAGGATGTATATCGCCATCAAGAGCAAGCTTGAAAGGTGTGTAGTGAAATAATTTTTTATATTTAGTTTTCTCTTTTAAATTATCCATGTATAGTATAGTTTTTTCTGGTGTATTTTTAATTAAAGAAGGTGTGAGAGGGTCTATAATATACAGAGGAAATTTCAAATCTTGAATGCTCACATTAGCGGAAATGCAAGTAATCAAAATCGCTATTGTGGGGGGCTATGCCCTCCCCCCTGCCAAATATATATTCCAACTCTGAGACTGCACTACAGTGAGGAAAGGGCAAATTTTCCAATCTTCACTATACAGTGTTTTCACAATAGCAATTACGAAGAATGGCATTTTCGACATCTAAGCCGTTCAAGATTTTGATTTTTCATCAATGTAATAGGGACCCTGTGTGAGATGTGATAAAGTATAGTTTAGGTGTTATAGCAGGATAAGAGGGGGTTGATTCAGAATTATGGTGTAGTATTATGGGGTCGCAGTGGGGTTGGGTAACAAAGGAGTATGATAAGATATGGCATGAATAAGAATAGATAGTAGAAGTAGAGAAAGAAAGTGAAAGGCCAGCATACTGTAGTTACATAACAGAAAAGTATTTTTTAAAGAATTATATACAGGTAGGTGGATGGAGTAGTAGTGGGAGGAGAAAAAGTTGAGTGACAATGGAAGGACTAAAAGAAAGGTGGTGATATATATTATAGCTATGCATAAGAGGGAAGAGCAAATAGTTTGGCTGTAATGTGTATCACTGGTTGTAGGTATGTATTGGGTGGGCTTAGGGAAGTAAAAATGTACTTGAAGTGGGTGGGAATTGGGAGTAGGGTAGGGGAGTGATCACAGCAGATTCCAGCCCCTTAAGGCCAGTGCATGGCCAAAAACAGTCAATAGACACGGGACTGCTAGAGCTTGCATGCAATTACAAAGGGTGTTTACTAGTGTAAATGCAAAAGTAAATCTTAGATTATGTAGTATTAAAATCAATAGACTAAAACAATAAGGGTAGAAAGTCATAGTAGTGATTCAGAATGTAGTTATCAGTGAAACTTCAGGGCATGGAAAAGGGAAAAAGCAAAGTAACACAGAACTGCCTATAAGGGCAAAAAGGTCGATTCATAAAAGCAGTAGCTGGAAAGAGCAATTAAGAAAGCACAGGCTGCCAGCAAACGTAGGGTGTAGCTCATTGAGTAGAAAGGGAAAGGAAGGGAAAATTAAAGGGTAATAGAGGTTATTTTGTATTCTAATTCTGAAAAACAGCCAAAAAGCAGACCACTAAGTACTTGCCAAGCAGGGAAGGAGCATTAAATTTAGTGCCATTTTGAACAGATTATGATTAGGATAACAAAATGAACAAGTAATTTCCTTTTACAGTGAGTAAAAAGACAAGTCAGTAAACTTTTCTCAGGGCTGGGTGTTGTGTTAAGTCTACTGCAGTCGGGGGGGGGGTGCAGTTCATGACTATACTGAGTAAAATGATAAGTCTTATGCTTTTGCAGGGTTGCATGTTGTATTTACTCTGCTGCAGTCTTTGGGGGTATTGCAGTCTACGAACCAAGCAAAAAGACAAGCCTGTAAGCATTGGCAGGGTTGGATGTTGTACTCTGCTGCAGTCTTTGGGGGGGGGGGGGTTCCAGTCCACAACTATACTGAGTAAAAAGACAAATCTGTAAACGTTTACAGTGCTAGATGTATTTACTCTGCTGCACTTTTTTTTTGGGAGGGGGGTGCAGTTCATGACTGTCTGGCTAGTGCAAGTGACTGAGAGTAGACAGTTGGGGGCTAAATCTCCAAATGTGGGGCTCATAGTATTTTTCTACCTTTTAAGATTGCCTAAATGTCCATGTTTTATATCATCTTCTGCAAAATTTGCTGTAATCCCTAGCTTCTCTTGTCCTGAATATGTTTGATTGTGAAGTTGAGGATTTTGTTTGGTATGAATGGGAGCCTAATAAATGCTTCATGCATACTATGTATCTTGTATTAAAAACTATACTTGAATAGAAGCTGACATAAAAAAAAAGTTATTTAATTAAATGCTGCCATGAATTACAAGCCAGCTTTGTACTCAAAGGTGGGGTCTATTTGATGTTCTCTCTAAAAGTAACATAAAGAAACAGGAAACACTCATAAAAAAACAGAAGTGGAATCAGTCTGAAAAAAATAAATAAATGAAATAAATTCACTGTACAGGTGGTCTCCAAATACCAGAACCATATCTCTTATATTATTAGGAGTTCAGATACCATAGTGTACCACAAGAAATGGTACTCACTGTACAGTATGATGTCTGTATTTATATTACTGTAAGAGACATGGCATGATATTGGTATTTAGTGACATACCATCAGTCACATTTCTATCTTCAAGTATTATAAAAATGAAATTTGGACTTAGAGTGCTAAATAACCCATCTCATTGTAATAAGAGTAAAACTATTAAAACTGTACTTTTGCATGGTAAATCAGCTCTGAAAAATGCCAAAGAACATAATATGAAAGTATGTTTATGCTGCGCCATTAAAGCATAGCTTCTGACATCAAAACAGCAACATCTATAGTATCCGTCAGTTCTCTTTTCTACCTTTTTCTTCATGTATTGCAATCACTTGCAATAACTTGCTCTGTACCTGTCAGTTACCTTTGCTGACAAAAACAGTAATGTCTGACAGTTAGCTTAGAAGAGTAAGGCTTTGAGCTGTTAATATACTGCATCCAGTAGTCCAGTGTTTACTTTCTACAGCCTCAATGATTTGCATATAATGATAATTTTAACTTCTTGCAAGTGCTTTTGGTCTCTGGACTGAAATGATAGTGGAAAGTATACTACACTACTAAATGGGTGCCAAGAGCAAGTGACCCCCTTCCTGACATTTTGAAACCATTCGTATGTAAGGAAAAAGTTCCTCCACTCATTTTCTGATATTAAAACAGGAATACCAGGAATGGTGATGACATCCTTAGATAGTGTCTTGCCATTGATCATCACCACAGATGGTAGCTTTTAACCATCATTCAGACTCATAGGTTCACAGGTGTGCACTAGGCTAATGGCCCTGGAGCCTTTACAAGCCTAGCCCATAGGATTACCCTGGCATTGTGCCACCTGACCTTAGTTTGCAGTGCTTCTGTCGAGTAGAGCCACTGGAGTGATCCCCGGGGAATTCTATTTTGCATCCACTTATCAATATTTCTCTTGAAGAGGGCCAGTGAGGTGCTCTGTTTGGCATGTATGGGAAAGTCTATTCCATAGCATGGGCAGTCTCTGGGTTATGAACCTGTCCCTCCAGCATGTTCTGTTGATTGTGGTAATGAGGTTGAGATCTCTGATGCATGTGGTGTGGAGGGATTGGGATTTCTTTAGATGTAGCATTTCTAACAGAGCTGGGTCAGACATGGCTTTATAAATCAAGCAGAGATCACCTCTAAGTAGGTGGTATAAGACAGAGAATATTTGGAGTTTTTTGAGTCTGTCCATATAGGACAAGTGTTTAAGGCCTAGGATTCTCTTTGTGAGGTATTTTTGTGGCCACTCCAGTTGTTGCAGGTGTCTAGTGAGGTACATGCCAAATGGGGCATTGTACTCAATGATTGGCCTAATGAGGGAAGAGTAGAGGGAGACAATGACCTCTTTCTTCCTGGATGCAAAACCCTTAGTAATGAGATGTGCCACATAGAAGGACTTTCTGACCACAGTGGCAGTGTGGTGGTCAAAAGAGAGGTTGCTGTCAACCTGTGTTCCCAGATCCCTTATAACGCCTTCAGTGGACTATCATCAATGTGGTAGTTCACGGGAACTGGGTTTTTCCCAAAGGGGATGATGGCACATTTTTTGGCATTGAGCTTAAGGCCATGGTTCTGACATCAGTCATTGGTCTCAGTGAGGCCTTTCTGTGGGATGTTAACATCACTTGGGGAGTTAATAATGGCTCCCACTTGCAACTGTCTGCGAACTTTGTCAGCCAGATTCCCTTCATGTTGGCCTGGACATCTGAGAAGTAGATACCAAGCAGGAGATGACCCAGGACTGATCATTCTGGGACTCCACTCATAACTGGTTGGCAGTTTGACTTTCACACTGTGGGTTCTATCTGTGAGCCAGTTTGCAACCCACCTAGTTATATAGGGGTTGATGCCTAACTTAGTGAGTTTTTCTATGATTCCGGAGTGGGGAATGGTATCAAAGGCCTTGGTCAGATCAAGGTAGGCTGTATGAACCACATTGCCTTCATCCACAGCTCTGGTAACTGACTCAAAGAAGTTGACCAAGTTGAGCAGGCATGATCTACCCTTCACAAAATCAAACTGTGTGGGAACCAGAGTTTGGAGATTCCCCATATCCTTGTCTATTAGGTCCATGATGATGCATTCCATAGCTTTGCATATCAGACTTGTTAGGCTAATGGGTTGATAGTTCCCAGGGCCTGTAGTCATCCTTCTTTGTGGAAAGGGATGACTATAGCAGTGTGCCATACGATAGGGACAAAGCCTAATGTGAGGATGTGATTGAACAGGGCACACAGGTGAGGTGCCAGTTCACTCTGTAGTTCATGTAGAACACAGCCAGGGATATTGTCAGGTCCTATAGAAGCTGTATTCTTGGCCTTGGACAGTGCTGTTTTAACCTGTGGAGCAGTAACACTGGGTGCCTGACAATCTACTGGTATTGTGATTGGTCTTTTGTGGGGGAGAGAGGGGTAAAGTTGGCACTGAATCTGTCGGCCAGTATATTGGCAATATCTGTTGGCTCGGTATAGGAGGTACCATTGTTTAGTAGCTCAGAGCAAATCTGGGTATTGCCATGGAGGTTCTTTACATAACTATAGAAGGCCTTGTGATCATCTTTGCCATCTGCTGCAATTCTGTTTTCATAGTTAGCTTTAGAGGATTTGATGAGGGATCTCAACTTTTTGTTGAGGCTGATAAGGGCGTTTTTCCAGTCTTGAGACTTCATCTTATTCTGCATCAGTTTCCTCCTTCTGTTGTAGAGTTTGTTTATGGCAGGGGACCACCAGATTGGCTTCCTTTTTTTGGAGGAGAGCGTCTTGGTTCTATTGGGTATCGTGAGATCCATGCATTTGTGTATGTGCTCATACAGTGCATTGGTGTGTGATTCAGTGGTCATGCAACTATTCTCCATTTGCATGGGTGCCATGAAGTTAGCCACCTCTATTCTTAGGAACCCAAAGTTAGCTTTGGAGAAGTTTTTCATGATGGTTACCTATATAGGGTGGTGATAGTAGTGATGTGGATTTCCAAGGTGATTAGTTTGTGGTCAGACCTAACCAGGGAGGAGTTGACTATTGGTGTAGAGTAACAATTGCCCATGTTAGTAATGACCAGGTCTAGGATGTTGCTACTTCTAGTGGGGGTTCGAATGAGCTGGCCCAAGGCATTGGAGTTAATGAATTCCAGGAAAAAATGGGCAAGTGTATTGGTACATGAGTAGTTTTTCCAGTTAATGGAGGGGTAGTTGAAGTTGCCCAGCATGAGAGACTCAAGTAGTAAGCTAAAATGTAATGTTTCTCATTATAGTAGTCACCAAGGATACTTATGTTGTGTCTATAATGTTTATAGTTGTTTCACCAGCCATATCAGTCTAAATATCTATATTATCCAAATATACACACCCACGCATGTGCATGCGCACACACTCACACACACACACACACACACACACACACACACACACACACTACATGTAAATATTAATATCATTTTTGTTTATAGAAACTTTTATTAGATAATAAAGAAACAAATGTAGCTACAAACAATTAAGGCATTAGTTACTCAAACATTCTGCTATGTCAACACACTTAAATGGTTATAAATACTTTCTCACCCATATTGCCAGTAGGCATTGCACTTATATTATCCTATTTGATTTTCACAAAAGGAAATGAAGCTGATAACTTTTGGTATGACATCCACTGGCAACTTTTGCCCAACTGTGGTCCTCTGCCTGGTTGTAGCATGCCATGGTATATGAATTTCTCTACCCAGCCACTGTTAGCCTTAATATCAGGATTCCTGATTAAATTATGTGCATTCATTGCAATGGATTTTTAGGCATACCTCTCAACTGTCCAGATTTTCACAGAAAGCCCAGATGTGTGTTCTTTTTCTCATATAATATGTGTTTTTGACAAATCATTAAAGACTGAATACATTAAATAATTACAAACATTTGGGTTTCAGACTTTATATCCTCAGAAAAGCACCTCACAAAGTGCAATATATAAAAATCTGTCCCTGATTTTGCCCCCCCCCCATTATTTTTGGCTTTGTCCAGTTTTCTTGGACTTAGAGGTTAAGAGATAGATAACCTGTAGATGCTTATCTCTTTGCTCTGAAACCTACAATGTAATTTCCTCCTTATTATTTAGACAGTTAACATGCTTAGTGCCTCTATTCAAATACCTCCTCTATTTGATGTTGATCTTCCTTCTTTGGAGGTTTTCTCCATGAACTTATGCAGCTGTTTCCTCCTTTCCCTTACTTGTTCTTTATCTGTGTGGAGTTCTGCTGCAATAGGATGATTACCTTCTTTTTTTACCATCTTGGCAACATTATCTTACAATTTCACATCATAATTCTTGCATTCTGACATTTGTGGCAAATATTTGGATGTCTATCTTCAGACCTTTATTAAGTTACCCAAAATATCTGTCACTTATTGGATAACTTTTTCTGAAGACTTTGAAAGCACTGAGCAAATTATTTCCCAATGTGTTGATTATTTTGAGAACATTTTTTCTTCCCATCCTTATAATAAAAAAATAATGCTGGATTTTGGACATACTATCACATTAGATACATTTATTTTTTATTTTTTTTGTTTCCCTAGAGCAAACTGTATATTGCTGAATATCAAACATAAACTCTGTTATTAAAAGCAAAATATTGCTAATAGTTGGGAAAATACAAAGCTCTTCTGCTGGGAGAATTAATATTTTTAGTTTATATGCCCTCAGTCAGTGGGTTTTGTTGCTCCAAAATTTATCAATACTTTTATATAAAGAGTATTACAGCAGAGTAAGAAGAATTTGCCTGAAATTCTTTTGGAGAGGTATACCTTGGCAAATATTCATTTTATCAAATACTAATTGCGGGTATGATCTTATAGCCCTTGAAAGTTCTTTCTTCTTTGTGATATTAATTAATTTACTTAAATGGAATTCAAACTCATTGGCTCCAATCTTTTATTTTATCAGAAATGTTTTGCACTATTTTATCTACCTTTCTAAACTTATTGAGTGCCAGACAGTCATCTGAAATACACTTACAACTGTTTTTGTTTCTCATTAAAAATTATTAACCGCTTTTATATTATATACATTTTCCATTTTTTCTTTTCCTTCGACTAGTTGGATGCCTTCCATTTTAATTTTAGAAAATATGGTCAGTAGAAATGTTTTCCTCCAGATGATTTGCTATTAAATATGGAAAAAGTTATGCTGCTTACTAAATATATTAACGCATTTAAACTAAATATTATTAAAAGGAGACTTAGTAATTTAATTTCATGTTTTTCTCAGATTTGGTCAAGCAATGCATATTTTTCTCTGGTGAAAAGATGTATCAAATTTAGTAATGAAGGCTGCAAATTTGACTAATTAGAAATTAATACTTTTTTTCAGAGTGGAGAAATTAATTATCTCTTTCTCTTTCTAATAAAGACCTTATGAAACTGTTGACATTTTGTAATGTTCTTATGTGATCCTTTGAAATCCAATTATTCTGAAAAAAATATATCCATATCCAAATAATGTGATCATGAAATATCCAACAAAATTAAGCCAGCGTGGCTATGGATTGCAAGACACCAAATCCCATGTATGGCAGTGTTGCCCTTATTTATTCTGGTGGTTAAAAACTAGTTAAATTATTAATATGCTAACAGGTAAGAAAATTAATTGTGCACCTTCTGTACTGATTCTTTGTCATTTTCCTAAAATATTTGTTGGATAATAATATTGGCTTGTTTAATTACCAAGATATTATTACTTAAAACCCAGAATCAGACTCTGAAGACCAATGCTGAATTTTCTTTGGAAAAATAATGGTTTATTTACCGTCAATGTATGTCATATGAAGCCAAGCATTAGTGTATGCAATTTATAATTACATTTTTTCATGAAGGCAAAAGTGACAAGATAGAGATGGAGTTCTAACAATAAAATATACTAAATGTAAAATACTGGTTCTTATATATTTTTATTTATTTGAAATTTGTTTACCAAGAATGCCCGACTGGGTACAAGCCCATTTTCAGCAGAGGCCCAGGAAGAACAGCTCCATGGTACAATTTAAACAGAATTACAGATCAGCATTGGTTACAAAGACTAAGACAATCACACAGGAGTACAATTTGTATATACAATAAAATAATAAAATAAGCAAATATAAAGCAATCAATAAAGTTGAACTTAGATTATAGAGAAGAAAAGAGTTTGTAATGTGTATGTTACATAATAATGCATGAGAAATGTATTACAGAATAAGGTATAATTTGCAAAAACTATATACACTTTCTGGCAAGAGACTTAAGTAGTACATTTCAGTCATAATTTCTGTGATAGATAAAGGTTAATGTATGAACAGAGAGAAGAAACAATAGAAGGTTAAGGAATTATAGAAAGGTTAGGCTAGAAAGTAGGTAATGCAGGAAGGGAAGTAGGATAGATCAAGAAAAATGTCCAATAAGACTGGGGAGAAGGGCATGAAAAAGAGTACTAAGATAGCGTGGAGCATGGGCAGATCCAGTTATTGGTTAGATGTTCTTTTAGCCTAGAAGGAATAGTAGTGGGGTATAAGTCTGATTGATTTTGGAACGCTATTCCATGATTTGGCAACACAGTGAGAGTACAGACTTACACCATTAGAACTTTGAGGTTTGTAAATAGATAGTAGATATTTAGGGGAAGAGAGTAGGCCATGAGATGGAATATAGTCTTGAAGTAGTGGTGATGTAGTCTGTGAAAATGAGGAGTTGTATCATATTTTGGGCATTAGTGTTAGTTGATTAAAGGTGAGAAGGTGGTGTAGTTTGAGCCAATTTATGGACTTGAGAGCAGAGCAATGGTGAGAGTAGTGAGCTTGCCCTGTGGCAAACTTAGCTATTTTATTATAACATTGTCTAAATTTTTCTTTGAGAGAAGAGTGAGGATTGGCTAGAAGAGGTGAAGCATATGGAAGGGAGGGTAAGAGGTGATGACAATGGTTACTCTTGCAGAGTTGGAAATGAATTTCTTAGACCAATACATCATGCTCAATTTTTGATTATTTTTTTATGTTGTTGCTGATTTGCAGGTCAGACTTAAGATTATTGTCAATAGTTACAACTAACAATTTTGTGTGTGAAACCACATTGATTGAAGTATTGTTCAGCGAAGCAATAACAAAGTTAGAAGTATCTGGAGAAAATTGTTTTGGTAAGAAGAATACAAGTTTAATTTTTTTGGGAGGTAAAGTAGTAGATGGTTGTTGGTGAGCCAAGACCAATGGAACTGATTACTTCTTGAGTTAAGCTCTGTAGATGAGAAAGATTTCTGTTGGAGCAGATTAATGTAGAATCATATGCATATTGAATTAGAGTGGCTTGTTTGATGGCAGTATTAAGATGGTTAATAAAAATGTTAAAGAGGAGTGGATGTAGTATTGAGCCTTGGGATACCCCACGGCTGACTGGTAAGTAAGGAGAGAAATTTAAATTCCATTTAACAAATTTATATCTGTTAGAGAGATAGCCAGTGAATCACTGTAAGGATGTTTCAGTTAAACCCAGAAGAGATAGTTGGGATATGAATATGGGGGGGGGGGCAGTATTAAAGGCTTTGGATAGATCTAAGAACATAGAAGAGATAAAGTTTCCTGAGTCACTAGCTTTGTTGACAGTGTCAGTAAGGGATAGTAGAGCAGTGATAATAATGTGTGCTGGTCTGACTCCATGTTTGGTGGGAGACAGAAGATTATTGACAAGTAGGTATTGAAGAAGATGTTTATGGATATATTTTTCTAGAAGTTTTAATAGTGGTGAAAGAATAGCAATTGGCCTAAAGCTAGAAATTTCTCTGGAGGTGCCACCTTTGTGGAGGGGAAGAATGAAGGATATTTTTCCCACAAGGAGGACCCATAAGCTTCCCTCGTAGATCTACTAATGATTATAGAGACTAGGTAGGCAACTGAGTCAGCAGACCTTTCATAGGTTCATATGTTAGTACTAGGCTAACTGCCCTTGAGAGTCATTTTAAGCCTAGCCAATTATCCCTTGTGAGACTCAAATGCTGTGCCTTGTGTTTGTAAGGCAAACACCTTAACCATTAGGCCACCCTCTCGTCCGTTTTTAGAAATTTATTAGGAAGATTGTCTGTAGAAGGGGAAAATGACTTGAGCTTGCACAAGAGGGATTTGATGAAGGAAGTGGGAACTGATTGAAGGAAAAATGTGGAGTGAAAGATAATAGGAGGCTAAAAGGAAGCAGAGGATGATGGAGGGAATTTTTTTATTGACAGAAGCTATGCTATCAATGAAGTAAGAGTTACGCTGAAATGCTATGACAGGGGAGATACTATCCCAGGAGGGTTGGGAGGAAGGACTGACTTCCTGGGTGTAGAATTTTTTGATAATGTGCCATAAGGTTTCTGGACTGGATTTTTGCTGATCTCGTGTTCTTGCATATAATTGTTTTTATCTAAATTAATCTGTTTCTTTACAAAGTTACGCAGTGCTTTGAAATGGTATAAATTATTATGAGTCTTATGTTTTAGGTAAGCTGTCCAAGCATTGTCTCTTTTTTGCATGAATGTAGTGGTATAGACAGAAAGCCAAGGAGTATAGCTGGTTTTGACTCTTTTCCTTCTGGTGAGAGCTAAACTGTATAAAGTGTTTGGGAATGTAGAATTGAATTGTACAACTACAGCATCTAGTGGTAAGTATTTAAGAAAGGACCAATTAATAGAGTTTAATATATTTGTAAAGGCCTGCTGGTCAAAGTTAGCTAGATTTCTTACTCTCTTGTAATTTGTCTGCATGAATGAGTTAAGTCTAGTTGTGCAGATGGGGTGGTGATCACTGATAAAAATTGCTAGGTCGGGAGACCAAAATCCAATCAAAAATTGAACCATTTTAGTTTGTGGAACTGGTAAAGGTTGGGTAAGTAATTAGTTGAGAAAATCCAAATAGGTTTATGCTATTTGTGGGCAGAGCCGGTCTCTGGTCAACTGGTGCCCTGGGCATAAAGGTCTCCACCACCCTTTGTCCCCATCCTGGTCTACCTACATTATCCAGATTACTGGAAAAGTGCCCCTGCTAGAGCGGCACCCTAGTTGGCCAGCTAGTTGGCCTATGCCCAAGGCCAGCTATGTTTGTGGGGAATTGTTAGTTAAGTTTCTACCGGTCAATGTTGACATCACCTAGTATTAGGGTTTCCAGAAAGATATCTTTGACACCCATGATAGGATACTTTTCAGAGTTGATAAGTTATTGCCAGGGGGTATGTATAAAGCTTAGTATACATTGTGTAGTGTTGCAAACGTTATGGTGAGCAGATTATATAAATAGTAGCTTCTTCTCCCTCACTTTGATATGGTATTCCATCTAAACGTTAATGCTTGGCTGACTGTGGTCATGCAACAGAAAATATCATGAGGTGACTAGCCACCATTAACGAATTATGTATAGACAGTACAGGTTGTCTTCGTTGATATTAACAAAAAGATGCTTCAACCAAAGTCAGCCCTCATCCCTAAACAAACCATGCTCCCTAATCCTTACAAACCCCATCAATCCAATATCATTTTGTTTTGGCATTTTTTCCTTATTTTTTATCGCATTCTCACCCTACCCTTAATACATGAACACATGCATTTTTTTGTATAAAAATAAATATTTTTGTTTCTGTCTATCATATTCTACAAATCATAATGAATTGATGATGCAGAAATATTTTTACAAATTGATTTATTTTGCAATGACTCACATAACTTTTGGCAGTGGGCAATGAAGGATATATCCAAGGTTGGTGTGGTTTGATCATGAAGGCAAAGCCTGATTGGTCAAATAAATTCAGACATGGAATAATTTTGAATGACCCACAAAAAACTGAGTTATTGTACACTGTTATTGTTACTGAGTTATTGTTATTGTAATTATAGAGTGCCATCACTTAAGAAAATGACTTACATTTCCTAAATAATGTCATTTTATAATTGAACTTTAATGGTCTTCTGCAGCTTACTCATAGGTACGTAATAGGCTAGCTGCCTTTCTAGGCCACTTTAATCAAAACCTGTACCTTGCGTTTGAGAGCTAAATACCTCAACCATTATTCAAACCTTCCCTCCTTCATTGTATGAACCAGCTAAAGCAAGTACTGTGCATGCATTCATCATGCACACTCTGATGCGTTCATAGGTTCATAGGTTCATACTAGGCTATCTGCCCTAGGGCATTTATAAGCCTAGCCAGAGTGTGTTTGGCTTTCGCCACCCATTTTAAATTAATTTTGATATGCCTTTTTTGAGGTTAGTATACTGTGCCTCTGTCTAACAGTGACACAGAAGTGATACCCAGGGTAAACCTACGATCTCCCATCCACTCATCAAGATTCCTCTTGAAGAGAGTCAATGAGGGACTCTGCCTAACCTGGACTGGGATTTTATTCCAGAGTAAAGGGAGCCTCTAGGTTATGAATCTGTCCCGCCAGCATGTCTTATTTATTTCAGTGCTGAGGTTCAAGTCTCTTGAGCGCGTAGCTCGATGGGATTTGGATTTTCTGAGGTGCAGTATTTCCATTAATTCTGGGTTGGACATGGCTTTATACGTCAGGCACAGATTGCCTCTGAGCACGCGGTATGCCACTGAGTAGAGCTGGAGTTTCTTTAACCGGGCAGCGTATGGCATCTGTTTGAGCCCTTTGATCCTCTTGGTGAGGTACTTTTGGGGTCTTTCCAGTTGCTGCAGGTGTCTGGTAAGGCACATTCCAAAAGGGGCATTGTACTCAATTATGGGCCTGATGAGGGATGAGTAAAGAGGCACGATGACCTCCCCTGATCTAGGTGCGAATTCCTTCATGATTAGGTGGGCTATATAAAATGTTTTTCTAACCACTTTGGCCACGTGGTTGTCAAATGAGAGATTGCTATCAACTTGGGTCCCCAGGTCCCTAATTACTTCTTCTGTACTTAATGGATTACAACCTATGTGGTAATTTGTGGGCACTTTGTTTTTGCCAAAGGGGATGACTATACACTTTTTGGCGTTTAGCTTGAGGCCATGGCTCTGTCTGTTTCTATGAGGCCCTTTTGGAGGATGCTTGTGTCGGCTGGAGATTATGTTGCCCAGTTTGCAGTCATCTGCGAACTTGGTCAGCCACAGTCCTTCCGTGTTGGCCTGTACCTCCAAGAAATATATACCGAACAAGAGAGGTCCCAGGACTGAGCCTTGTGGAACGCCACTTGTAACTGGTTTGGAGTCTGACATGGCTCCAGCAATTCTAACCATGTGGGTTCTGTCCTTGAGCCAGTTTGCAAGCCATCTAGTGACATAGGGGTTTATATTTAAGCTGATGAGCTTATCTATAATGCCCGAGTGGGGTATTGTATCGAAGGCTTTTGCAAGGTCCAGGTAGGCTGTGTGGACTACCTTCCCCTCGTCAATAGCCTTGGTGACTGTTTCAAAGAAATTGACCAGGTTTAAGAGGCAGGATCTGCCCTTAACAAAGCCGAACTGGGTAGGATCCAGTGTCTGTAGGTCCCCAATATCTTTATTTATGAGGTCCATGATGATCCTTTCCATAGCTTTGCAGACCAAGCTAGTCAGGCTTATGGGGTGATAGTTTCCAGGATCCGTTGAGGCACCACCTTTGTGGAGAGGGACCACTGTTGCTGTATGCCACTCTTTGGGTACATATCCTGTAGTAAGGCTGAGATTGAACAGTAGTTTTATGTTTGGGTTTAGCTCTTCTTGGAGTTCATGTAGAACGCAGCCCAGGACACCATCTGGTCCCATTGATGCTGTGCTTTTTGCTTTGGAGAGGGTGGTTCTTAACTGAGCATCTGAGATGTCAGGGGGGCAGCACTCTGCTGGGATAGATATTTGCCCTTTTGGTGGGGAGGGGGGGAGTTTGTGCTGAACCTGTCAGCTAGGATGTTGGCAATGTCTGTGGGTTCGGTGTATTTTTTGTCATTTTGGACTAATTCTGAGCATATCTGGGACTTCCCACCCAGGTTCCTAACATAACTAAAGAAAGCCTTGTGATTATCCTTAGTGTCCTGTGCAATTTTTCTCTCGAAGCTGGCCTTAGACGATTTTATGAGTGCTCATAGTTTTTTGCTAATACTGATCAGAGATGCCTTCCCTTTTTGGGATTTTGATCTATCATGTAGTAGCTTCCTCCTTCTATTGTATAGTTTGTTTATTGCTGGGGTCCACCAGACAGGACGTCTGCCTTTGGAGGATTGGGTCTTGATTTTATTTGGGATTGCATGATCCATGCATTCCTGAAGGTGTTCATAGAATGCGTTTATAAAGGATTCTGCGGTCTGGGCCATATTTTCCACAGGCCCGGGGGCTTTGAAGGATTCCACCTCAGTTTTGAGGAGTGTGAAATTTGCTTTAGAGAAGTTTTTCACTGTGGTTTTCTGGGCAGGGGGTGGGGTCGGGATGTGAATATCCAGTGAGATTAGTTTATGGTCTGATCTTACCAGTGAGGGATACACTTCTGGTCTGGAGCATAGAGTCCCCATGTTGGTGATGATCAGGTCCAGTATGTTTTCCCCTCTTGTGGGAGTGGTGACAAGTTGCTCCATAGCATTTGAGTTTATAAATTCTAGGAACCTTTGGGCTAGGGTGTTGGAGCTAGAGTAATGCTTCCAGTCTATGTTTGGGTAGTTGAAGTCGCCCAATATAATGGTGTTTGGAGAGACCTTCATATTTTCCAGTGTTCTCAGGAAGGCCGAGTGGGGTTTCTGGGTTTGGGAGGGAGGTCTGTAGCAGGCTATAAACTGGAAGGCAGTTTTACCCACTGTTAGTTGCACATGGATAGTCTCTGATGCTTCGTGCTGTGCCACCAACCTGGAGGTGTGGGTATCTTTGATGAATATTGATACTCCCCCTCCTTTTGTGGTTCGGTCCAAGTTTTGGGGCCAAAAAGCATGGTATGAGGTATAACCTGGTAGTGCTGTGGTGCTCTCAGGAGCCTTGAACCAGGTTTCTCTTACTGCACAGATATCGATGTTCTCCATGCTAAGGAGAGTTTCGAGTGCATGCATCTTGAGGTTTAGACTTCTGGCATTGAGTGGCATTACTCTTAGTTTCTTATCCCTTGTGATACCTATGGAGGTGAGTTTGTCTTTTGAGCCTTGCCTAAAAAAGGCACTATGGGGGTAGCAAGAGCCTTTGCCAATATCCGAAAGCCCAGGGGTGACAGGTGCAAGCCGTCCCTAGCGTAGCATCGTGGCTTGTCGAGCATATCATCCCAAGCTGACAGGCATTGGATCCCCTTTGAATGACACCAGTACTTAAGCCAATTGTTGAAATTGATCATCTTGTCTTCATATTGTGGCATCATTCTTGGTGAGGGTAAGATGCTACTCAAGGTCAGGGTCATACCGGCCTGGGCTACATGCTCAAAGAGCTCCTCTATGTCTCTTTTCATGTATTCCAGGGAGGTACATCTCAGGTCATTCACACCAGCATAGACAATGACTGAGTCATATTTGTACTTGCCTTGGAGTGACCTGAGTGCTTGTGTTATGTGGCAGATCCTAGCGCCCGACAGGCAGCTCACCGTGACCTTCTCCTTGTCAGTGGCGGCTGGTGACTTCAAATCATAGGGGGGCTGCAGGAGACAGCTGGATGGGTGTGGCCAACAAGACGGGGTGTGGCCAACAAGACGGGGTGGCTATGGTGCAATGGGATCAATGCTTCACATACTTATTTACATGAAATAATATACTTTAATCATTGGAGTTTTACTTTAAAGGTTACATTTCAGTCACAGGAATTATGTAGTTCTAACATCCCATATCAGTGATATTTTCAAAATGCTCTCACTACCTCCTGACATAGTATACTATACAATAAGAGGTTATGTGGGCAATGGCACATAGAATACCCTTGATGTAGTATAATCTAGTAATTTACTATAAACAGAGGTGAATGCAAGTTAAAAAAAAATTGCTGATTTGCGCTATCTTTTAACAGATGAAAACCATTTGGTCACTTGTTGCTAGCAAGCTGATTTGCAGAATTTCTCTTCTTGGGTAATCCTAACAAATCTCTGAGTGCTACCATTCAATGTAATTTCTGTAGGGCAAGTATATCTTGAAAATATGTGATATATGTACTGGCATTACACATGGCTTGAGTTCCTCAGAGTTAATGTTTAACCATAACTGTCAACTTCTTTGCACAAGAACTCTAGGCAAAGGCAAAAATAGTGGTGGAACAAAAGGTCAAAATTAGGGACAGTTTTAAATATTTCTCTAAAGCACTTAAAAGGTTAATAGAACAACAGGCTTTGCATCAAATATGCATGTTCAAAATAAGACGTATGAAATTCAAATGCCTGGCATTGACTGTTTGCAGTACTCACTGATTTACCAGAAAATCAAAAATTTTACAATGGACAGGTCAAAATCTGGGCTATTCTGCAAAATTCTGGCCAGTTGAGAGGTGTGTGCTCAACATGTTTAGGACAGATACCAGCTCTTCCATCATCTAATATATATATTTCCTGCTGTGAACATAGTGATCATTTTCAGAGTCTAATATATGTAGATCAATGGACACAGATAAAAGAATATGATAAAAATGCACGTGACCTAGAGTGCAATGTATTTTGGCTAACACCAGTATACCCAGATCAGAAAGACTTTTCCTAGGATTCAGAAACAGGGTCATCAGTCATAATTGCCCAGTGCAAGTTGGTCAGCTAGCACAATGGTGAAAAAAAGTAATTCAGAAGTAGCTATGGCCACTATGAGAAAAATAAAGTCATTAGCATGTCTCTGAATAACACATTAGCACTGTCAGACCTATCTGCACTAGTACTTTGTCCTAGTGGCACAGGCATCATATCTGCAAAGGCACCCCCTACACACACATTCTTACAAACACATCCATATCTACCCATCAATAAACAAGCATTTACTACACACACACACATTCATGCAACTTCATTCATGCCTCTACAGAGACACATACACACACACACACACACACACACACACACACACACACACACACACACACACACACACATGTACCAGTACACCCCCAACCCCCACATTTTGAATGAATTTACCTGCATCAAGAGTACTCCCATAGGAGTGAGCTAGCCGTGATGTTTTTACAGCAGTCACTTTTTTCTTCTGCAGTAAAATTTTATTCAAAAAAGCAATTTCTGAATCTCTCAGCCAAACAAGCCATAAACTTTTCCAGGGGAGAACACATAGCTAATTAGCATTAGCCACCCTTCAAACTGCCACATTATCATGCAGCGCTACCTAAAAGACTGAACTCTTGATTGAAGCCCCCCGTAAAAGAGAAACATCAACAGAAAGGCAGTCTCTGAATTATAAAGGCTTATTATAATGTGTGTGTGTGTGGGGGGGGGGGTGAGCTAAGGCTTCCCTACCTTGTTAAGCCTTGCTGAATCAAAGGGTTCATTAAAATTCTACCTTTTATCCTCCCCCACTGAATCAATTTACAATAATTAACCAAGTCCTGCACTAGAAGAACTAAAGTAACTGCAAGAACAGCACTACAGAACATTAGAAATACTAGCCATATAAATCCAAAATTATACAACAAAACCAATGTATAATAAACACCACAATAATGAAAATACCAAAACATACAGAAAAAATACAATAAAATACAGAAAGCAGGATAGAATGAGTAGGAAACCACCTCCCTCAAAAAAAATCTGCCTGTTAGAACAGTCCCCATTCTAAAATACTAAAACATATTAATAAACCATTTACACTGTTTACACATTAAAATAAAAATAAATTTGAAAAAAATCCATTCTGATACTCAGCATCTCTCCAGCAAAGTCTAGACCAGATATAAAGGCATCCTTTATAATCCCTACTGAGAAAGCAGATGTAACTGCCTGTAGCCAGCATGTTTTAACTGTTTACAATGTGCATAAAATAGCTGATTTTTTTGCATGGTTTATGTACATCAGTTTTAGAAGAGTTAACAATTAACATACTTACATCTATTCTGCACCCGTCCTTCACTCTGTACTTTCTTCTTCTTTCTTCTTCTTCCTTCTTCTTCTTCCTTCTTCTTTCTTCTGCTCTTCTTCCGCTGCCCAAAGTAAACGATAATAAATCCACAAAAAAAAAAAATGATTCCAAAAATAGAAATAAAAAAAAAAATACGATGATCACAAAATTAAAGTTGAACCTCGATTCCTAAGCTAAGCCAAACTGAACTGACTGATTCTCGCTCTCTTCCCAGCACATAAAGTCCAGGAAGAGAGCGACAACCAATCAGCAGCATTTAGGCTTTAGCCCAGCAGGCACGTCATGACTGACGTGCCTGCGGACGTCGCAGTCCAATCCCCTTCCAAGTCTATGCGGTTTGGAACTGCTGCCGCATAGACTTCTGGGCATCACAATGATGCCTTAACTGCTCCGCCGGGCTGCAATGAAAACAAAAAAAAAACGCGGGTAAGGTGCGCAATGCGCATGCGCATACTTTCCCGTCGCGGATGCGCATGCGCATACTTTTGAGTCGCGGACTCGAAATTAAACTACAAAAAAAAAAAAAGATTTTTTTTTTTTTTTTATACATTAAATTAAAAGACGGTGACCAAAACAACTGAGGGGGCTGCAGACCGGCAGTCCGATGCCACGAGCCGCCCCTGCTCCTTGTTCAGCCTGGTGAGCGGGACGTCAGTGTGCCTGAAGATAGAGTCACCTATTACAAGTGTATCACGTGTGTTGTTTAGCCTTAAGGGCTGTGACTGTTTGGCACATTGGCTTTGTGAGCTATGTGTTGCACGTGTTTTGTTTTGGGGTAGTGGTTGCTTGGGTGTCTGCTTTGGAGGTCTCTGCTGCTTAGGCAGATTTTTATTTAGAGCCTCCGAGTATGTTTTTGTGTGTTTATGTGTTTGGTTTGCTGTTGTGGTAGGTCTATGTGAGACTGGAATTGTAGTGAGTGTGGTTTCCTTCTCCTCCTGACTGGTTACGTCAGTACTGAGTTGAGAGAGCTTAGCCTCCAGTTTGGTTATATGGTTGCATCTCTCACATGTGTTGGAATTTGTTGGGAGGAGGAGAGGGTTGTCTGTGTACATGAGGCAGTTGTAACATTGCCTCAGGATTCCCAGATTCACCAGCTGTGGACCGGAGAGGAGATTGACAACTGACCTTTGGACATGCTAGAATAGTATTGGGAATTCCTTTATAATTGAAAAAAGGGCCAATGGGGAACGAGGTGCTCAAGGGGAGTTTGTGAGGGTGTAGTGCTTTTAATTTTTTAGTGCTGACTTAGTGAGCAAGTGTCAGGTAACTTAAATGCAATGTGTTACAGGTAACTTAAATGCAAAAATGACAAACAGTAACTTTCTTTCAAGCGAAACACGGAAATAAGTACAGTAAGCAATGCAGATATCACTAGGGATCCACAGAAGCGCTGAAAAGCCGCGTTTTAGGTGGAATTAGCATTTCAGGGAAATAACAAGCAAACAAACAACAAGCATACAAACAAAGCTAGATTCAGCAGGCCTGGATCTAGTCTATGCTTAAGCAAACAAGGTGTACCAATTTTAGTAAGAAACAGTTCAAATATGCAGGCACTATAAGCCTTTAACCAGAAATTTCCAGCTCAGAAGGGCAGAGTCCAGCCTCTCCTCTCACAAGAGTGCAGACCACGAACCTTCTTAATGTACAATAACTGGCCTGAAGCCCAAGTGCTTAAACCAGAACTAATACACTTTTAGAATAACAGACACTGAGCCCTCAATCAGCAGTTCCCAACTTAGAAGGATGTAAGCTACCTGTCCTGCCACCACAGTGCAGGCCACAAACCTTCCTAATGTAAAACAACTGGTCTGAAGCCCAAGTGCTTAATCCAAAAGACTTAGAATGATAGCTACACTTTAATCAAGTTACTACCAAGCAGTAATAAATACAATACAATGTGTGCATTGTACATAGCTGTTTCTAGTGTTTTTTTTTTCCTTTCTGATAGGAGTCGGGAGTGTGAATTCATGGACCTGTTTCCTCAGACACTCATGGCATCTTGCCCTGTCATTTTTTTTTTTGTGAATGTGAGAACACCTGTAGAGTGCTTCTTTTGCTACTTATATGTACGTTTAGCAGTTAATCCACATAGTTATATGCTTTAATTTAAAATTATTATTTTCATTTTTTATCTGATGTTTGATATTTAATCTTTAATACATTGAAAAATAGGGGGTGAAACCATTGTCAGTTCGGTAGCCGCCAACACCACTGCTACTTATTTTCAGCATGGCTACTTGACTCTTTTCTGCAGTAATGCTGGATTTACAATGAGCATGCTGATTGGATTATCCAATCAGAGTACATGTTTTCAGATAATAACTGCATATTATTCTATAGCTATTGCTGGTTTGTTGACCAGGGTATAGGGATGATCAAATAGGACCGATTTCAACTAATGCTGACGCTCATAAGAGAAAAAAAGTTAATAGAAAGTCAAAAATGAAGCATTAAACACATATAAAAATTTCGTATGGCTGTATACTAAATCTGACAATATAAAGAAATTAATAAAGTCATATAATGTGCAGGATAATGACAACTGACAATGATTATTGGCTTTACATAGTTTACATAGCAAAGGGTAACCAAACTGCAATGTAACTGACTATATTCAAGTACAAGGTTGCAAGTACAGCCTATAAATACAATTAAAGTAAAATAATAATAATAACAATGATAATAACTGAACTAATAAAATAGTTTTCTATAGGCATAAAATATACAAGTTACACAAGTCATGGTGCTGACCATTTAGTATACATCCAGAAAAAGAAGTGAATTCTGCTAAAGAACGCTCAGCAGAACAAAAAACAATATAAATATTGAAAGATCGTTGCACCACAAGTATTAGTATTTCATCTGAGTATTCAAAACTTGCTAAACAACCAAAATGGCGAAAAGACAGCTTCAAAACAACAGCTTCAATAATAGGCTTTTACCATATTGAATCCACAATATATGAAATATAGAGCTTTGCTGTTGTTCCTTTAAAGAGACATAACTGGTACAAGTCCTTATGAGGGGAGGGCTATGGAGATGCTGGCTATAGAAACACTAGTTTCAGGCAAAAGTTCACCTCAGACTTCTTTCTGACTGCCATTTTGGGTATTCACTGAGAAATGTTTACAGCTCATTAGGAGGCCCTGAAAATTTTGAGTCATGCAATAGCTTATAGTCTCATATACTTGTCCGAAACTGCTTCTGCTATAACATTTAAATAATCTTGAACTAACGTAGAATGAAAAGCTTGTGGTCAGCAGACTTAAGTATAATACCCTGTATCTACAGTTGCCTTCATTTTCACTGTATTTTTGGTCAGTGGACACGTGGTATGTCACCTGATTGCTGTAGTTCAGTACAAATTAGTAAACTTTATGATTGCAGGATTTTGAGGAATGACAACTGCTGCATTTTTTATGAAAACATTTTTTTTGCAACAGAGACTACTACACCAAAGCTCATAATATTTTCCTAGAAAACACACAGATGAACGCAACTTTAGAATTCACTAGCAATCGGACTTAAGATGACCACCCTTAAATATATTATTCCTAATATATCAGTAGTCCATTTGCCGTAAGACTTATATGGTTAGCCATGTAATTTCTACATGATTTGCAACAGGGTCTGCTGGTACTATAGCAGTATTTAGCCCTTTCTTCTAACAAACTTTATGAGATAAAATTATGACAGCATTTCAGTTTGTTTACATGGTGAGTCAATTAATCACTTTTCTGGGAATTACCACTGGATGAAAGCTCACCAATTTATCATTTTGTCAAACTTCTTAACACAGATGAATAGGAAATTATCACATTTCATTTTTGCAGAGGCATATGGCTATTTCCTTCTATTGCTTTTCAGCCTTTTGGCTAAGATCAAGTGTAGCAATAGGATAGTGATTCAACAAAATGCAGATTTCAGTTCTTATAGACAATTAGTAATTCAGTGACATTGTTTGTGGCGTTACATGAAACCATGGTTTCTCTTAGTGCAATAGTAGGCATGGCTTGAATATTAGCAGTGGTTATTCCAGTAGTAGTAACAGCAAAAGCAGTGAATTGCAGTACCTTTCTTAACAGTTTTTGATCATTTATGACTGAAGATAATTGCTTTCTGTTTTATATAGGCTGACACTTTTTACACTTTGCAGCAGTAAGTCTTGGCCTTAAAAATTTTCTGATTTGAGAATTATTCCAAAGTATCCTAACGGCATGGATTGAGGAAACAGACAATGAGTTAATTTTCTATTTTGTGCATGTACATGGTTCTGTTATTTGCCTGAAAATGTCTTTTATATGCAAACAAGATATACAGCACAGATTTCATTGGTACAGTGGAAGAAAATGAACTGGGAGAACAGAGAGATTGGGTGTAAGTCCTGGCTGAGTTTAATAGTATTAGAGTTCTCGCTCACATAGTCATCTTCGATGTTTTCTGAACAGTAGTCAGACTTTCCAGCATGTGCAATTATTTCAGAAAATATCTGCATTCCTGTTTTGCACTACATCTGGTAGAAGGTTACAGCTGTGAGCTGTAGTTCCTGTAGTACAGGGTTTGATTCCCTCAGGTGTTAACTGCTGTGTGACCTTAAGTAAGTCACTTAACCAGACCTTTTCTCCAGGTTCCCCTGAAAAGACTGTGTGTGTGTGTGTGTGTGTGTGTGTGTGTGTGTGTGTGTGTGTGTGTGTGTGTGTCCAGTGAGCCTACATGGTTAACCAAGTGGTATTATTATTATAATTATTACTTTTATTATTATTATTATTATAATTCTTACTTTTATTATTATTATTATTAGTAGTAGTAGTACTTTTATTATTATTATTAGGTTCATAGGTTTATACTAGGCTATCTGCCCCAAGGCATTTATAAGCCTAGCCCGAATTTTTGTGGCTTACGCCACCCCTTATATGAAAAAATACTGTACCCATTAGTTTGTTGTGCCTCTGTCCAGCAGTGACACAGAGATGATTCCTGGGGTAAACCTACGATCTCCCATCCACAGGTCAAGATTTCTCTTGAACAGAGCCAGCGAGGTGCTCTGCCTCACATGGACCGGGACTCTATTCCACAGCATAGGGAGTCTCTGAGTGATAAATCTATCCCTCCAGCACGTCCTATTTATATCCGTGCTAAGGTTTAAGTCACTTGCTCTAGTGGTTTTGGTGGATTTGGATTTTTGAGGTGGAGCATGTCCATTAATTCTGGGTTGGACATGGCCTTGTATGTCAGGCACATGTCACCTCTGAGCAGACGGTATGCGACTGAATAGAGCTGGAGTTTCTTCAATCTGGCAGCATATGACAGATTTTGGAGTCCCTTTATCCTTTTGGTGAGAAACTTTTGGGGTCTCTCCAATTGCTGCAGATGTCGGGCGAGATACATCCCGAATGGGGCATTGTACTCGATCATTGGTCTGATAAGTGAAGAGTACAGGGGAACAATGACCTCACTAGATCTGGATGTGAATCCCTTCATGATCAGGTGGGCAATGTAGAAGGTCTTTCTAACCACTTTAGCAACGTGAGTGTCAAAAGAAAGGCCACTGTCAACCTGGGTCCCCAGGTCCCTGATAACCTCTTCTGTGCTTAGTGGATTGCCACCTATATGGTAGCTTGGGGTTACCTTGTTTTTCCCGAAGGCTATGACTATACATTTTTTGGCGTTTAACTTCAGGCCATGGCTCTGGCACCAGCTATCTGTTTCTGTGAGTCCCTTCTGAAGGATATCCGTGTCCGATGCACTTTCCACTATGGCGCCCAGTTTGCAGTCGTCTGCAAACTTTGTCAGCCAAAGTCCTCCCCTGTTGGCCTGTACTTCTGAGAAGTAGATGCCGAACAATAGGGGGCCAAGGACCGAGCCCTGTGGGACACCACTTGTGACCGGCTTGGAGTCTGACATAGCGCCAGCAACTCTAACCCTGTGGGTTCTGTCCTTAAGCCAGTTTGCAACCCATCTTGTGACATATGGGTTTACATTTAAGCTGGTAAGTTTTTCTACAATACCCGAGTGGGGTATTGTGTCGAAAGCCTTTGCAAGGTCAAGGTAGGCTGTATGGACTGCCTTTCCCTCATCAATAGCCTTGGTGACTGTTTCGAAGAAGTCGACCAAGTTCAAAAGGCATGATCTTCCCTTGACGAAGCCAAACTGGGTCGGGTCTAATGTCTGCAAGTCCCCTATATCTTTGTTTATGAGCTCCATTATGATCCTCTCCATAGCTTTGCAGACTAGACTTGTTAAGCTTATGGGGCGGTAATTACCAGGGTCTGTAGAGGCACCGCCTTTGTGGAGTGGGACCACAGTTGCCGTACGCCACTCCTTGGGCACGTATCCTGTGGTAAGGCTGAGATTAAACAGCTGCCTTATGTGCGGGTTTAATTCCTCATTTAGCTCATGTAGCACACAGCCGGGGACACCATCCAGTCCCATTGATGCTGTGTTTTTAGCTTTAGAGAGAGCAGCTTTCACCTGCACATTTGAGATGTCTGGGAGGCTACACTCCGCTGGGATAGTTATCTCTCCTTTAGGGGGGGAGGGGGTGGTGAAGTTTGCACTGAACCTGTCTGCCAGTATGTTGGCAATGTCTGTGGGTTCAGTGATTTTTGTATCATTTTGGACTAATTCTGAGCATATCTGGGAGTTTCCACCCAGGTTCCTAACATAGCTGAAAAAGGCCTTATGATTGTCCTTTGAATCCATGGCAATTTTTCTCTCAAAATTGGCCTTAGTTGATTTTATGAGTGCTCGTATTTTTTTACTAATAATGATCAGGGGTGACTTCCCTTTTATGGATTTTGTTCTATCATGTAATAGCTTTCTCCTCTTATTGTAAAGTTTGTTAATGGCTGGGGTCCACCAGACTGGACATTTGCCCTTTGTGGAAAGAGTCTTGGTTTTATTTGGGATTGCCTGATCCATGCAGTCCTGGAGGTGTTCATAGAAGGCATTTGTAAGGGCTTCCGCAGCTTGGGTTGTGGTTTCCACTGTCTCAGGGGCCTTGAAGGATACCACACCAGTCTTGAGTAGTGTGAAGTTTGCTTTAGAGAAGTTCTTCACTGTGGTCTTTTTTGTTTGGGGTGGGGCGGGATGTGGATTTCCAGTGAGATTAGTTTATGATCAGATCTCACCAATGAGGGATATACTTCCGGTGTGGAGCATTTTGTCCCCATGTTTGTGATAATGAGATCTAGTATATTTTCTCCTCTCATGGGAACAGTGACTAGCTGTTCCATGGCATTTGAATTTATGAACTCCAGGAACCGTTGGGCTAGAAAGTTAGGGCTTGAGTAATGTTCCCAGTCTATATTTGGGTAGTTGAAGTCACCCAATATGATGGTGTTTGGAGATACATTTATACCCTCCAGTGTCTTCAGGAAGGCTGTGTGGGGTTCCTGAGTTTGAGAGGGTGGCCTGTAGCATGCTACAATTTGTAGAGCAGTTTTGCCTATGGTTAGTTGCACCTGGATGGTTTCCGAAGCTTTGTGCGTTGCCACCATCTGGAGGTGTGGGTATCCTTTATGAATATGGATACACCCCCTCATTTTGTGGTGTGGTCCGGGTTTTGGGGCCGGAACGCATGATATGAGGTAAAACCTAATAGTGCCGGGGTGCTCTCAGGAGCCTTGAACCAGGTTTCAGTTACAGCGCAGACATCGATGTTCTCCATACTGAGAAGGGCCTTGAGTGCGTGCATTTTGAGATTTAGACTTCTGGCATTTAGCAGCATTACCCTCAGTTTCTTTCCATTTTTGTTTTCTAGGGTGGTAGGTTTAGAATTTGAGCCTTGCCTAAAAAAGGCACTATGGGGGTGGCAAGAGCCTTAGCCAATATCCGGAATCCCAGGGGTGACAGGTGCAAGCCGTCCCTTGCGAAGCAGCGTGGCTTGTCAAGCATGTCATCCCAGGCAGACAGACACTGGATCCCCTTTGAATGACACCAGACATTAAGCCAATTGTTAAAGCTGATCATCTTGTCTCTATATTGTGGCATCATTCTTGGTGAAGGAAGGATACTGCTCAGGGTTAGGGTCATACCTGCCTGGGCTACATAATCAGAGAGCTCCTCTATGTCTCTTTTCATGTAGTCCAGGGAGGTACATCTCAGGTCATTCACACCAGCATGGACAATGACTATGTCATATTTGTACTTGCCGTGGAGTGACCCGAGTGCTTGTGTTATGTGGCGGATTCTAGCGCCCAATAGGCAGCTTACTGTGACCCTCTCCTTGTTCAGCCTGGTGAGTGGGACCTCAGTGTGTCTGACTATGGAGTCACCTATGGCAAGTATGTTTGGTGTTGTATTTGGCCTTAAGGGCTGTGACTGCTTTGCACACTGCTTTTGTGGTTTATGTGTTGCTTGTGGGATGTCTTGAGGTAGCAGTTGTTTGGGTGTCTGCTTTGGAGGCCTCTGCTGTTTAGGTAAATTTTTACTCAGAGCCTCCGAGTATGTCTTTGTGTGTTTATGTGTTTGATTCAGTGGTGTGGTAGCATTATGTGAGGCTGGTTTTGTGGTGTGTGTAGTTGCCTTCTCCTCCTGTCTGGTCTTGCCAGTCCTGAATTGAGAGAGCTCAGCCTCCAGTTTGGCTAAATAGCTGCATCTCTCGCAAGTATTTGTTATGTGGGAGGAGGAGAGGGTTGTCTGTGTACATGAGGCAGTTATAACATTGCCTCAAGATTCCCAGATTCACCAGCTGGACCGGAGAGGAGATTGACAACTGACCTTTGGACATGTTTTATTATTATTATTATTATTATTATTATTAGTACTTTTATTATTATTATTATAATTATTACTTTTATTATTATTAGTAGTAGTAGTAGTACTTTTATTATTATTATTATTATTACTTTTATTATTATTATTAGTAGTAGTACTTTTATTATTATTATTATTATTACTTTTATTATTATTAGTAGTAGTACTTTTATTATTATTATTATAATTATTACTTTTATTATTATTATTATTATTAGTAGTAGTAGTAGTAGTAGTACTTTTATTATTATTATTATAATTATTAATTTTATTATTATTATTAGTAGTAGTACTTTTATTATTATTATTATTATTATTACTTTTATTATTATTAGTAGTAGTACTTTTATTATTATTATTATAATTATTACTTTTATTATTATTATTAGTAGTAGTACTTTTATTATTATTATTATAATTATTAATTTTATTATTATTATTATTATTAGTACTTTTATTATTTGTATTACATATTGCACTCAATACTAATGTATCTATGTCTTTAAAAAACTTGTATGTCAGTCTATAGGAAATCAGACAAATTTGGGATATAACAGAGATACCAGGCTAAAAAGGGGTGATGGACACTCTCAGCCTGGCCTCTGCTGAAGCCGGCACTATAAAGTCTTAGCAAGATGTTGCCCATAAACTCTTGGAAAAGTCCTCTCATGCTAGCAGGTACATGCAATGCAAGGGCAGCAAAGAGTTCATCCCAACGGACATGAGAAAACTGCCTTTCAGGTTAGCCCTTGTGAGCACTAGGAAAAGGAAAACAGTTACCTTTAAGTTACACTTAAATACATTGATATCCTATTAGTAATAAATGATATTATCATTAATACTGAGTGACTCTGCACAGGCAGCAAACAAAATGTCTTGTCGCTCCACGATTCCTTGACAGGCTACCAGGTGCTAGCCAGTAATTATGCTGCTAGCATGACTTTTCAAATTTAGTTTAAAGCTGTGTTGCAGTCTGGCATTCTTAATATTCACCTTTACTATGTTGTTTATTCATTTATTGATTTATTTTACAGCTTAGTCAGTTGTACTACAAGAGCCCATTTTCCAATACATCATAAAATACCTGAACTCTATTTGAGGGTGAAGGGTGACTGAATAACTCATAATACTGTGGTGTTCAATCAAGAAATGTAACTTTAGGGAGTATAAAACACCATTTTGTCTCCAAATATTACTTTTGTATTTGTTTGTGGCTTGTGGTGGATGGAGGGATCAGCTTTGTCTCCAGATCACTAGCCACCCTTTCCCGCTTTTGGATCGTCTGTACTACACCATATTCTGCATTAGTTATTAGTTTACTTTGGCTTATGTATGGTGCATAGCACCATACATCTCACCCTCTTAGTGCAAGAAATCTGGACAAGGCCCAACAAAATGGGGGGACAATGGCCCACAAATAGGGATATATTTTAAATATTGCTAGGGTAACAGTGTTTGTTTTAACATTATCTGAAGGATTTGAAGTCAGAAACTCAAATGTATGTCATTATTTAGAGACCTCAATCCTCAGATCATTCCAGTGATTTGCCAGAAAACCATAAATTTTATGAGGAACAGACTAAAAATATAAGCCAAAAATCTGGACAGTGCAAAATCTGGACAGTTGACAGGTATGCACAGTGCCTTAATAACTAGGTCATACACAAAGCAGCAGCACAGGGTATGGTGGATGCGGCATACCAGAATAATTTTAGAGTGGCACTATTGGAATGTGAAGAGGAGAGGTGGGGGAGGGGTCCTGTATATCAAGCATTTAGTTTAAAGATATGGGAAAGCAAGTGTTTCCCAAGATACAGATCAGGAAAGAAGGTGTTGGAGAGTACCACTAGGCAATGAGCACTGTCTATATTATGTGGATTTATTTGAATGTCCCTGTCTATTTAGCTATATAACAGAGAGGTGTGCATGGGTTTGAAAGCCATCTGGCTAAAGAAATGGGAGGAGGTAGAGGGTGGCCTCCCATAATGATCATATGATATATGATTATGTAGGATTAGTCAGGGATGCTAGATTCTCTGTGATTACTGCAACACATAGTAGGAGAGAAGGCACTGCTTTGTATTGAGATATAGTGGGCAGAGTTCATGTGTTCAGTTCTTGTGAGATGACGCTATGTGACATGCAGTTATTTTATGGTTCCTTGCACTCTGTGCACAGTTACAGTACACAGCTAGGGTAACTTGCGTGCTAGCTGTCATCCTCATTTATGTACCTGCCTAAAGGTGGTGTAAGCTTTCATTTGGGTATTCAGTGTCTTCTCCCATCACCTCGTTGTGCTGCTTAGCTGTGCAAGCCATGTACACAAGCTCAGTGCAGCTCTACAAATCCTGGTATAAACGTTAATTCTTACTGCTACATGATGCTTCTATTAAGTGCTCTTGGACAGTGAAAACACAGTTCTACATTGCAATATATTTCAAACTTCAAAACAAAAGTCTGCAGTGACATCAGAAGCAGAACATGGGTTTTTTGAAGAAGACAAGCGCGCACACTTGTCCATGTTAAATCTTTAAATGATTCAGCTTAAACTTCCAGTAAGTTAAACAAAAGAAATAATTATTTCCAAAAGTACAACTATTCATTTGTTTCACTGCATGGCTACAGGATATTTACTTTTTCATAGTGGTTTTATCTTGGTTCTACGAAGTGCTAAAGCAATTAAATTTATTTTTTGATGCCCTACATTTTGTTGAATCATCTTGTATGTTCCTAAAATAGATTGTAATTAGTGTCACATTTCAAGTAATACTCAGTGCTGAAAGTGCTAGGTTTTTGAGCGTAAGTGGCTGCCTTCACAGCTGTGTTCTTTAACCGCAGACAGTACTCAGTGACATGCATAAACTCAAAGGATTCATACATAATGTCATCTCACTCTAAGCATGAAAGCAGTGTTAATGAGAGAATTAATGGAAATTCTGCAGCATATGTGCATAATTAGTGTGACCATTAATCACTTCAAATGGCAAAAAGCCTTTATCTGTTGTAAAACAGGCCTGTTTTAATGTTGATACAAGTATAACGACATTAACATCTCCTTTTCAGAAGTCTCTGGTAATTATGAATCTAACCATATATTTAGCGATGACTTTGTACTCAAAATAAAAATTACGATAGAAAAAAAATTAGCCAAGCCCACTGTTGTCTAAGGAAATAAACGACTCAGCTGCACTAGGAAGCAGCTGGATGAATTCCACGGTAAAATAAATGCAAATTATTTTCAAAAACTAACTTTCAAATGCATTAAAGCAAAGGGCTTCAAATAAGTATGTTGCATATGTCAGTAATTAAAAAATGCAAATGTTTCTTTTTGATCGGTGTTCTTGATTATGTTCAGTTTTATAAATTTTCTGAATTCAAGATGCTTTACACTTTTCAGCTTCTGAGAGATACTAGATTGGGCATTTTAAACTAAAAGTGTCATTCAGCTGCATACTGTCAAGAAATAAAGATCAGGAACTAGACAATTTAACCTTCAGCCATAAATCAAATGACAGCCGGCAAGTAGGGGAATAAAACAAAACATAAACATAGCAAATAATAAAGAAAATATCACAATTTACTGTGACACAATCCCCTGTGTGAGGATACATATGAACCTGACCTGAAGGCAACTTCATTTGTTATTGCCAGTTGCCCAAGGCCAACAATATTTTACTTACAAAGCATGCATCTATGAAAGTAAAATATGGAAGTAAACTATGGCAATAATCCTTGATTGATTTTGACTCTGTGTTTATTTATTTATTCTCTTTTTAGTTCCACTAGGCAGGTAGCCTCTTTTTAGGGAGGACCCAAGGTGGTATCAGGGAAAATTTGACCAGGACACCTGGAGACTTCCCCTACTCTTTTTGATAGATGCTATGGTATCTTTTAAAGTCATCTGAGTTGCCACTAACTCAGGCAGATGGGACCGCAGTTTAATGTCTCAAATGAAGGAAAATGCACTTAAAAGTGCATCTTCCTCCTGCACCACAGTGCCAGCAATCCAATCACCTGGAGTGAAAATAAAGGCAAGAGTGCTACCTGTTGCACCAAGAAGCCAAAAATGGACCCAAACAACCTGGTGGAAGCACACAAAAAAACAAAAAATCCACCAAGAGCTTCTGGTGGTCTTTGGTTTCACAAGCTCTTGGTGGATTTTTTGTTTGGCTAGCTGTTGCACCACTGACACTACTATGAGTGACTTTTAGCCTGAAAATATACCTCTCAACCTCTGGACATTAAAAATCATAGCACTGGCTTTTAAAAATCATAGCAGGGGATTAGAAAGAGGATAACTTTCTTATTTTTCATAACAGATGATTTTCATACACTAAACTATTTATAGTCAGTGACTTAGATTCTCCATATGCTTAAGTTACGTATTTAACAAAATATATCCCTATAACCAGGTGTGCCTTTATAAAGAAAATAGGTGAATCTTCGAGAGGTAAGGTTAAATCTAAGGGTCAAAATCATAGTGCTATGACTAAATCATAGCAGTTGAGCGGTATGCATAAACAAACATCTTGTACTGAGATCTGGACATGGACTGAAGCAGGAAGCTATTAAACAGTCTGGCAAAAGTCTATGTCATTTCACACTGCTACTGCCTGAAACCTGACAGTATACATTCATAAACAGAAAGAGGGGTAGTCAAAAAACTATTACAGGAATTAGATTACTATCTTGAAAGCCAGATGGTCAGGATTCAGAGAAAATATCACCATGGTTTTATTAGGGCTTCAGTGGGGGACCCTAATAGCCCTACAGTGATAAAATGTTTTTTAGAGGCATGAAAGATCCTCATTGAAAAAAGCCCATGAGGAGTTCATTAGATTGTTTCAGAACTGAGCAGTGCGCAGTAAGAAATAACTTTAGTGTACCCCTTCCAAACCACAGAATGGTTTTACACAGTCACCTGCAAATGTACACACACACACACACACACACACACACACACACACACACACACACACACACACACACACACACACACATACACACACACACACACACACACACACACACACACACACACACACACACACACAAACTTATGTTCACTTATCAACACTCGCACACAGTGACATATGTTTGCAGTATTGATATGCAGCGTGCTGTTCTAACATCCTTCTGCCTGCCATAGACATCAACCGATGTATCCCATTAAAAGATGGAGTAGATTTTTATCACTTTGCTCCACAAATTATAAGAACTTTTCTTTGTGTCACTCTACATTGCTATTCAATTCCTGTCAAAAAAGAAAGCGCACACTGATGATTTGCATTAGCACCCCAATTTGCAGCATTTGCAGTAGTTTCTCCTGCACGATCACTACGGTGCTACATGCCAGAGTGTTCTTAACAGTTGTAGTGCTAACACTAAAATGATCTTAGAGTTGCTCTTGCATAATGTGCTTAATAGTCCTGAAAGAAACATGATAGCACAGTGCGTTGTGTGTTTGAATCTGGGGGTATATCGCTTAACACTTTTTAAAAGTATATGTAAAGTACAAAGAGGTATGCTTTGCACAGACATTATTGCACTCCAGGAGTGTTATAAGTCACTTTAAGGAAATGCTTCACAAATTCTTTGGATTGTAGTTATATACCTATAATGCACACCCGAATGCCTTATTTCACATACAAAATGAGCAGCTGCATTTTTATAACACTGAAGTTTTAAATAAGTAGTTTAAGATTTTATATTTAATATTGTATTTTGATGTGACCTAGTCCTTCTGTCCAAATTAAGGCAGTTAAACACATAGAATCTTGGCTTGTACCAAGTAAGCTATGTATTTTCACTGTGAAGTGACAGAACAATTTATCTCTTTCCACTGTCACTGATGTATAGGATGGAAAGAGTAAAGATTAATGGTACTGAAATACAGACAAAAACATTAGAGTGAGAGTGTGGGCAGTTCCATTCCCATAATGTGTTAAACCCTGATTAGTTTTGGTCTTTTCTTATAAAGGAACAGTCCTGAGTTTCTCTGGGAAGCTTCAAGATAAATCATCCCCCTTTACCTAGAGCCTATTCAGATATAACACATTCTGTATGGCAACTTGTTAAACTTAAGAAATTCTCCAAACTTCAGCAATCCTTCTATGAACACATGACACTGTATCATCTGCAGTGTAGCACTGTGCTATCAGAAGGGACATACTTGCTTACAAATCAAATGGTATTGCTTGCAAAATTATAAGAGCTGCACTGAAATAATGTATCAATTACCATTGCCATTACTTTGTGAGGATAGCAGATATAATGAGAGCCAATACTCACTAACAGGTCAAAACTTAGTATGAGTTCTGACATTACAATGATTCATTTCTGTTTCTTTCTGTGCAGCAGGCTGCACATGAAAGGATCATAAAAGATCCCTACTATAGGAACACGTCAATATGACTTCTGAGGTTATAATTTTTTGGCGCACACCTACTGGCTCTGTCTTAGAGTGAAAGACTCAAAAGGAATGTGGGAAGACCCACTTCGGGCTCTAGCTGCAGAAATACCTGCAGAGACTGAAAATAGGTGTAAAAGCCCTTGAAAAGTAAATACATTCAGATGAAAATATGGATCTCTAATTAGCATAAAATTTGAATATAACCTTTTCCTTGTAATTACTGTCTTGTCAGGCATTATTTCTTCCTTAATGCATTGAGAAGTCTTTTAAGTCTTTTGGATTATTGTAGAAATAAATTGCTTTAGTGAATGAACCAGGGAAAGATGGGAATCATGTCATATTTTAGTATTAGCGCACCTAGTTGAATGTGAACTTATTTCCAGGTGACTTAATAATTTCAATCAGTCCACCATAAAACTGACTTTAGTAGGAATGCCTTAGTATACAATGAACTGTACAGGGAATGCTAAATTCCCTTTTTAACATTTTATAGGTCCAATATGGCCATGCAAATTAATTAATTGTATAGGAGGAGATCAAATGAATTTTAGTAATTGTTTTGCCAGTTTTAATTACTGTTTCAAGATCTATATGCAGATGTTTGTCACCATAGAGTTCATAGGTTCATAGGTTCATAGGTTCATACTAGGCTATCTGCCCGAGGGCATTTACAAGCCTAGCCCATCGTTTTGTGGCTTATGCCACCCCTTTAGTATGGGGAACTATACCCATTATTTTGCTGTGCCTCTGTCGAGCAGTGACACTGAGGTAATCCCTGGGGTATATCTGCGATCTCCCATCCATTGGTCAAGATTTCTCTTGAACAAGGCCAGCGAGGTGCTCTGCCTCACATGTACCGGGATTTTGTTCCACAGCATAGGGAGTCTTTGGGTGATGAATCTATCCCTCCAGCACATCCTATTAATAGCCGTGTCAAGGTTTAAGTCTCCGCCCTTGTGGCTCTGATGGATCTAGATTTTTGAGGTGAAGCATATTCATCAAATCTGGGTTTGACATGGCCTTGTATGTTAGGCAAAGGTCACCTCTGAGCAGCGGTGCGACTGAATAGAGCTGGAGTTCTTTCAGTCGGGCAGCATAGGACAGATTTTGAGACCCTTTATCCTTTTGGTGAGGAACTTTTGTGGCCTCTCCAGCTGCTGCAAGTGTCGGGTCAGATACATTCCGAATGGGGCATTGTACTCAATCATTGGTCTGATGAGTGATGAGTAAAGGGAGACTATGACCTCCCTTGATCTAGATGAGAATCCCTTCATGATAAGGTGGGCAATGTAGAAGGTCTTCCTAACTACTTTAGCTACATGGGTGTCGAATGACAGACTACTATCAACCTGGGTCCCCAGGTCCCTGATAACTTCTTCTGTGCTCAGTGGATTGCCACCTATTTGGTAGCTAGGGGTAACCTTGTTTTTCCCGAAGGGTATGACTATGCATTTTTTGGCATTTAACTTTAGGCCGTGGCTCTGGCACCAGTTATCCGTTTCTGTGAGACCCTTCTGAAGGATATCTGTGTCAGATGTGTTTTCTACTATGACGCCCAGTTTGCAGTCATCTGCAAACTTTGTCAGCCATAGCCCTCCTGTGTTTGCTTGTACTTCGGAAAAGTAGATGCCAAACAATAGTGGGCCCAGGACTGAGCCCTGTGGGACACCACTTGTGACAGGCTTTGAGTCTGACATGGCGCCAGCAACTCTGACCCTGTGGGTTCTGTCACTCAGCCAGTTTGCAACCCATCTTGTGATGTATGGGTTGACATTTAAGCTGATGAGTTTTTCAATGATACCCGAGTGGGGTATTGTATCGAAGGCCTTAGCCAGATCGAGGTAGGCTGTATGGACTGCCTTTCCCTCATCAATGGCTTTGGTGACTGTTTCGAAAAAGTCAACCAAGTTTAAAAGGCATGATCTGCCTTTGACAAAGCCAAACTGGGTTGGATCCAAAGTCTGCAAATTCCCTATGTCTTTATTTATGAGGTCCATTATGATCCTCTCCATGGCTTTGCAGATAAGGCTTGTCAAGCTAATGGGCCGGTAATTTCCAGGGTCGGTGGAGGCACCACCTTTGTGAAGTGGTACCACATTTGCAGTGCGCCACTCCCTGGGTACGTATCCAGAGGGAAGACTTTGATTAAACAGCTGTCCTAGCTGTGGGTTTAATTCCTCATTGAGTTCATGGAGCACACAGCCGGGGACACCATCAGGTCCCATGGATGCTGTGTTTTTTGCTTTGGAGAGAGCAGTTCTCACTTGGAATATAGGAGGTTTCAAAGTACCCCAAAGGAGGGAGATTTGCTGGGGCTGGATTGTGGCCAGTTGTAATAGCAAAACAGAGGAGGATAAAAGCAGACATAAGACTAGGTTAAAGAAACATCATAATTTGCATACAGAATGTAGATTGCTACAGAGAATCTGTAAGGTGAAATCTCCTACTCCCTGAGGCTATGTTATGAAATATATACTCTTAAAACTTAAAACCTGTTTACTTTTAGATGTGATGAAGGCTTTGGATGAAAACATTTATCTAAGAGAATAAATTCAAATTATTTGGACTTCCAAGATGGCTGCACATGATCAACATATTACTTTAACTCTCCCAGTGTCAAAACAGAATCCAAGGGAAAGGAGTGCCATTGAAACTTGTTGGGGGTAAAGTTCAGTTACTGGCTAATAAATAGACTGCCTGGATGTCAATACAAAAAAGGAAACCTAAAAGAAAATCAGCCAGAAAGAGTGAAAAGAAATAACTGTCTGTGATTCTGCAGCTGTACAAAAAGCAGTTCACGCTTCAGCTTTTGGTTCAAGTGGTGGCTCCCAGTAATTTAGAGAAAAAATAAATAATGTACTCAGAGATGATTAAAATAAATGAAAATTGAAGGAATATATTGACTCAAATAACAAAAGGCTGGCAAAAATCAAATAAGCTTTAATTAGCTATTCAGATGAAGTGATAAAACTACAAAAAAAAAACTACTTAAAATAAAAAAGCTGGGTGAGTATGGGGCTTCTCAGGAAGAGCTGTTTAAAAAAAAACAGTAAGACTTAGAAAATAGAGGGCACAGAGAAAAACTGAGATTTTCTGTCATACCAGAGAAACTGGAAGGAACAGACTATACTTATTTTATGAAAGCACAAATAAGCAACTAGACTGGTGTTCTGCAGCAGGATTTGTTAATTGAAAAGGCACATGAAGTGTAGGTTCCAAATCTGGCCATGAGAAAGCAGCCAATACCTATATTAGTAAAGATGCAAGCAGAAAGAGTTGATCCTGACAAAACTGTAGCAGAAGGGCAAAGTTTTAAAAACCAGAGATAGCAGATTGTTTATACAACATTATTATTTACTGTATACCAGGCAGAAGAGAAGCAAATTTATCCCAGCAATCAAGGAATGTCGAGAGACAACTGTGAGATTCAAGCTGCTGTATCCAGCTGTCTTCCAAGTATTTTTTTTCCTGGAAGATCAAAATCATTTTCTGATTCAGAACATGCTATGGAATAAATAAAAAAGTTTATCCAACAAAAAGTAAGCCAGCAAGCAGAAGTGGACTCTGCTTCTCATTTTTTTACAGTAAGGTTCATAGAGAGACTTTGCATATGCAACCTTTTCCAATGTTCCAAAGAAAATTGCATGAGAGATAGAAAAAAGAACAGGAGTTGACTTTAATAATCAGGAGTACCTTGGATTTGAACCAGAGGGCTGGTGTTTTGAGACAGAGCTTAACAGGAAGATCAGCAACACTGAAATTAGTGAATACCTGGGAGACTATAAAGCATCATTCGCATTTGTGAAATATGGATGTGCAAGAAAAAGTGGATGAAAAAGACAGGACTTTTGTTGACTTTGTTATACTTGTAGGTGGACTGTAAAGCATATACCCCACTTTATGCCATTAATATTTAGAAGGACAGTAAAAGAGGAAAATAAATAGCTGCAAGTAAAACAATTTTGTTCGTATTAGTGTTTGTATAAAACATATCATTATATAAACTTAATGCTATATATAGTAAAGCAGTGTTGTGCAGTGTGTAGTCATCATCAGCCCCCCTTTTCCCACTTTTTTCTACATGAGGTCAATGTATCATGTTAACTGTTGCCAACTCTCTCGATTCAGTGCCACACTCCTGCCTTCTTCAACACTCATGCCTGACTGTCGCAGACCTTTTTTCACATAATCCATCCACCTCTTTGCTGGACATCCTCGCTTCCTCTTACCTTCTTTCTGTCTATGTCAATCTTCCTCACCAGATTGTCTTCTGCTTTTCTGCACATGTGTCCAAACTACTGTAATCTGTTCTCTTTGATCTTTTCTGCAATATTGCTACTTTGGCTTCTGTTCTTAAGTCCTCATTTCTCCGTCTGTCCCACAGTGTGCATCCTATTACCCTTCTCAGGCACTTCATTTCCATCACCTCTAGCTTCTTCAACTGTTCTGCCTTTACTGCCCAGGTTTCTGTACCATACAGTAGTACTGGTCACACCACTGTCTTGTACACCTTACTTTTCAGCTTCTTTAGCATTCTTCTCTTATAGACTATACCTGACACTCTATGCCAGTTAGCTGCAGCCCCTCTGATTCTAGCTTTGACCTATTCATTCAGACTTCCCTTCTCCTCAACCACCCCTCACAGATACTTGAAGCTTTTTACCTGTTCCACTATCTTCCATTCTATCTCTATTCTCAGCTTCTTCTGATTTCCCCAGTTTGCTGCCATTACCACCATCTTATCTGTGCTTAGTTTTGTCCCGTGTGCCTTCAGTTTTACATTTCATTCTCCTATACGTTGCTGAAGTTCTAGCTCAGGGTCTGCCTGTAATGCCACATCATCTACATAGAGCAACTTTGTTCATCTGTCCCCTCCATCCTGTTTGCTAATGTAGTGCATCACCAGTATGAGCAGCAGTGGGCTCAGAGCTGATCCCTGCTGTACACCCACTCCCACTGGGAACCCCTCTGTGAGGCTGAACACTATTCATACTTGAATCATTGGGTCCTTGTACATAGCCTACACTAATTCTACCAATGTTTCGGGGACTTCAGATCACCACAATACTGCCCAGATCAGCTTTCTTGGGACTTTGTCATATGCTTTCTCCAAATCTAGGAATTCCCAATTGGACTCACTCCTCATCTCTAGCTTCTTCTCAAGTATTTATCTCACTGCAAACATTGGGTCAATTGTGCTGCATCCTGATCTTTATCCAAACTGCTCATTTCCCATCTTACATTCTACTCATCTACATATCTCTATATCAAACACCATCTCCAGAACTTTCATACAATGTGATAGGAGTTTGATGCCTCTCTACTGCCCACAGTTGTGGATGTCCCCTTTGTTCTTGTATACTGGCATGAGTATGCTTATTCTCCAGTTATCTGGGATACACCTTTCTCGCCACACTGCTATCAGTACCCTCAGGAGCCATTTCTCCCCTATCTCACCCAGCATCTTTATTATATCTGCTGTGACCTCATCTGAGCCTGCTGTTTTCCCTGACTTTATTTTCCTTAGTGCTGTTCTTACTTCTTCTAGGGTGGGCTCCTCTTCTACTCTCATCGTTGGCTGTTTCTGGGGCAGTACAGATTATGAAAGGTTTTCTTCATTTAGAAGCTGCTGGAAATGCTCCTTCCATCTGCCTTTGATGTCCTGTGAACTGGTGAGCAGGTTGTTGCTGGCATCCCTTATGAAGGATGTCTGACTATCTTGTTTATCTTTTTTCTGTCTTTGTCTTGCAACCTGATATAGTTTCTTTGTGTCACTTACTGAGTCACTTTCCAGAAGATGGTAGAGTGCCTCTGATGCCCTATTCTTTGCTATTGCAACTTCTTTCTTAGCTTTTTTGTTAGCCAAGCAGTAGTCCTTCCTAGCCTTGTCAGTCTTTTCTATCTCCCACTTCTTCCTGGACTCCTTCTTTCTTTTGATGACCTTCTGCATTCCACCACCAGCTTTCCTTATGTACCTTATTTCCATACCTGGCTCAGTCACATATATTTTCTGTAGTCCTAACACGTGCTGTTTTTATGCACAGCCATTCTTGTTCAACTTCAACTATTTCATCCTCTTCTTGAGGTGCTAAAGCCCTGAATAATTCCTTGAACTGCTGTACTTTCTCTCCGGTAAATGTCCAGGTCTTCAGTCTGGTCTCGGTTTACCTTAGAGCCTTCTCTGACCACTGCTTGCAGCTGATTGTGGCAACTAGTGGTTTATGTTGTGGGCCAACTGTTTCACTTGAGATGACTATGCAATCATGGATTCTACCCCAGTGCCTTTTCCTTACTAGGAGAATGTCTACCTGCGTTGCATGTTTGCTACTCTTCTATGTGATCTTGTGACTGTCTCTCTTTCTGAACCATGTATTGGCTACTATCAAGCCATTTGCCAGACTGGCTTCTCCTTCTTTATTCCTGTTGCCCCACCCATGTGGACCCAGGCAGTCTTCATATCTTGTTCTGTCTGTCCTGATATGAGCATTCAAGTTACCCATTATCAACGCCAATTCATGTTGTCCTGCTTTATCTAGTAGGTCCTGCAACTGCTGTCTGAATGCAGTCTTTTCCTCACTATCACAACCCTGCTGTGGGGCATAGGTTGAGATCAGGAATACTGCCCTATCATTACACTGGAGTCTGATTGCCATGAGTCAGTCATTAATTCTGATGATTCCCTCACTGCCTTCTGAAGCCTCTCTCTCACAACAATTCCTACACCATTTCTAGCCTGTCCCCCACCTGAGTAGTAGAGTCTGAATCCCAAGCCAAGTTCCCTTGCTGCACTGCCCTTCCATCTCATCTCTTGGATACATAGGATTATCCTCCTCTGTATTATAATGTCATTCACTTTCAAGCTGTGTCCTGTTAGTGAACCTGCATTAAGCATAGTAAGTCTCAGTTCATGTTTGGTAGGTTGGTTGGTTTTACTCCCAGCTTTCGCTCAACAGAGCTATCCCGGGTAACAAACAGACACCATCCGGCCAGTAGCTTATTGGCTCATGGCTGCTGGGCTTTATGGCAGGTACACACTGGTCAATAGGGGTACATATACCCCTTCCAACATTAGCAAGGGTCCCTGGCATAGGTCAGAGTAGGCTGGGTCCTCAACCCACTTATCACCAGTAACTACTCATACCCAGTTTAGCAACTTTAGTCAATATGACTGAATCACCTAGAGCCATATTTTTACACTAAGTGGCTAACCCTGACATGGCTCGCAGTCTGTGATCCATGTTCTCCTATCTTGAGGATACTGCACACAACAGTAGATGCCCAAAACAGTTGGTCTGTACAGCTCTTCCCCCTATAGGGCACCATGTCTGTGCTGCTGCCCACAGGTCCATTCATTGGTAAGTTTGAGATGGAAGCACTCAGCATGTTTTTCAGACATGAGAGAAAAGTGCAAACTGCAAACAGGCATTGGTCGGAGGTCAGGACTGAACTTTGTACCTTGTGCATGGGAGGCAAAGACCTTAGCCATTATGCCATCTGGTCTCAGTAGTCAATGGTATTTTAAATATGAGGGTAGTCTTTTCATTGACTGTTATATATGTGAAAGATATTAAAGAAAATAAGTATTTTTACTTGTAAGAAAGTTACAGTATAACAAGAGAAGAAGGACTGGAAAAAAGTTTAATGTTAATGTGATGGGATCTTGGACTGGTTGGGTGAGGGTGGGCTGTAAAAGTTCACTGATTATATTATATGTAAAATTAAGATATTTTCTTTTTTTACATGAGTGATGGTCTGGATTAATGCCTTTGGCTTGAGCTAAAAGCAGGTGTTTTTGTAAGCAACTGGGTTTTAAAAATAAAGCAAAATGAAGAAAACCATGAAAAATACTAAGTTTCTTACAACAGCAAAGCTATTAGCTTGTTTTTTTCCATTAGCAAATGTTCATTGGGAGTCAAGATGTCTGCAGCTGAAAGCAGCAGTGCTTTCTGTTCTGGGTGAAATTTACAAAGATTCATTGCTGAGTACATTTTCATGGAAACGATCTGTCTGAAGGAGCAAGCAGTTCATCTTGAAAGTTCTGAGCATTCCTTGCTGAGGGAAATGCAACATTTAAAGGTTCAATGGCAAGCAGTTCAGTGAAAAATAAAGACTGGAATTATGGAAAATGAATAAGAGATAGTAGCCACCCTAGCATCCTTATTACATTATTTATTTATTTGACATTTGTTACCGGGATAGTCCATCTGAGCTAAAGCCCTTTTTCAGTGGAGGCCTGGGGAGAAAAGCTCCACAGTACAAGTAAGCAAAAAAATGTACAAAATTGAAGATGAATATAGTGAAAATTTACAATAAAACAGTTAAGCAAACATAGATAAAGCTTCACAGTACAATATAGTAAGAGGCATTATAACATTGAAGAAAAAATATATAGCAAAGAAATATACAATAAAGTATTTGAATGAATTAATATAACACATTGGGTTATCTTCAGAGGGTAATTGTACAATACAGAGATGTTAAGTAAGTTATGGTAGTAGGGATGGGAGGAATAGAGAAGATAGTGATAAAGAAAGGGGTGGGTTTATGTGGAATGATTACAGAGGCAAATCAATGCAGTTAATAGAACACTGTACAATTTAGTTTTATTTAAAGATAGCCAGCACACTTTTTTATTAAGGCTAAAAGTTAATGGGATTTTCACAACTGGGAAGGGAATAGAAATAAGAAAAGAACAGACAGCAACCAGTGTAAAGGGGAACACAGGTTTTAGCATGCATGTTAGCATGGATAACCTTAGTTTTAGGCTGCATAATGCTTGTGGGTGCAGCTGTCAGTATGGAGCAATTGTTTCTGTCTGGAGTGTTAAACTTAATTTTTTGAAGATGTTCATAGTTTTGTGTGTGTTGGTTCTAAGTTAATAGGGGATGGGCTCCAGTATTTAATAAAGTACATGTAGGCACAGTATAGAGCCTACATGGAATATATTCATGTACATGGCCATGGTTCCCCCTCGGCAGTGTGCCATGCATATTAATGATGGCATGCTGCTGAGGGAGAGCCAAGGAACATGGATGTTGAATCAGTGTACTGTAGGTAGAGGTGTAGCAGCTATGCATGGCTGCAGATAAGTGTGAGGCTACCTGTAATGCTCTCCACCATTGTTGTAATGTTGTGAAGTGTGTCAGCTGTATAATTTGTCATTTTTATGCTGTGTTATGATTTTTGTAATTATTTTTTTACTGCATGTTTGCCCGGTGCAGTGTGGAACGCATCAATGCCATGCTGTGCTCACATATGGACAGCTGACACCTGGCAGACATCTAAAAATAGAAACATGATGTAATTAACTATTTAATTAAAGTTGTGTTTAAGCTTGTTTGCATGGTGCAGAGCGGTGCTCAGCCACGCTACCAGTAGTTAATTATCATAATAAATTTACATGGCCAACACCTGCCAGACATCTGAAAATTGAAACCAGATGTAATTAATTATTTAATTATAGTTGTGTTTAAGCGTGTTTGTGTGGTGCGGTGTGGCGCGGTGCTCAGCAATGCTAACAAGTAGCTTAGCAGTATATATGAAGGTATACTAGCTTTTATAACATCCAACTAGCTAGATGGGTAGAGATGCAGTCTTATGTGAGTAGGTCCTGGGTTCGAGTCCATAACAGGCAGAATATATCGGTAAATGAATGTGCTATTTTTCTTTAATTAAACTATTGTGAATTTTGACACTGCTGTGCTTTGCTAAGAACTGCTCGTTCATGCTAAGCAGTGCATAAACATGCTAATGGCTACCAATATTTGTGCAATGCTAAGCCTCACTAAAACCATGGTTCTGTGAGTTTTCATGCTGCTTGGCTTCACTTAGCTGGTTTGTGCACTGCTAAGTGATGCGGCACTTTTTTGAATGTTGTTCAATGACATGTATGGGATGGAAAACAACCTATATTAAGCCCAATAGGAGGGAATTCTGCAACAGTCATCAGAGTTCGATCAACTGTTGGTATGCCTGGCAGTGTTGGCGAAGGTGTGCGCTTTCAGGTGCAGAGGTGGGGCATTCAGGAGTTCAGAGTCATGGTCAGGCTCCTTGTTAAAAGCCATGAACCCTGATTTCAGGGCTCAGAGTATAAGGTGGAGGCCTGGGACCATTTGGCCAGAGAACTCACCAGTGTTACTGGTAGCCCCCACACAGGTGAACAGTATCATCTCCACCATGATGACCTTAAATGGAAAAAGAGGGGAACCTTTGACACCTGGGTCCAAGAGGCGAATGCAGGAAATGCCCCACAAATATCTAAGTAATTGTACCTCTGTTTTACCAGTATGCAAGCTGAATGTCTGCAAAACTGGTATGCATAATGATGTCCTTATCTCCCTACAAGTGCAGCTGAGAGAGAGATCACAATGTTGAGTCCCATGCCAGGTGCCTGGCCAGGTTGTGCTGTGAGTGAGGTAAGAACAGATTACTATGCTAACTGTAGTGCAATAAGCAAGAAAGAGTAAAGCATTTATTGCAATAAAGTATACATAAGAGAAACTATAGTGCAATAAATGGTCAAGTAGGACTGTAGTACAATAAATGGGCAATTAGAGCTGTAGAGCTGTAGTGCAATAAATGAATAATAAGAACTGTATTTCAATAAAACAATATCAATACCAATAACAATAAGCAAAATATTGTTCAGCAGGATTGTGTTGACAAAACCATTGCAGTAGAGCTGTATGCATTGATTGTCTATGGTAAGGTTGCTGCAGGGAAGTAGAACACTGTAATTACTCTAGCCAGCAAATCTAATGGCCTGCAAACTGTATTCCTTAACTCATAGTACTATTCTCAAGGCTGTCCCCAGGATTGTGTTGCTAAAACCATTGCAGTAGAGCTGTATGCATTGATTGTCTATGGTAAGGTTGCTGCAGGGAAGTAGAACACTGTAATTACTCTAGCCAGCAAATCTAATGGCCTGCAAACTGTATTCCTTAACTCATAGTACTATTCTCAAGGCTGTCCCCAGGCCAATATAAGTCACATAATGCTCTGTCTTCCTCAGACAGCAAGTAATAAAGGTATATGGGTGAAGTAGCCCAGTCCATGGGCAGATATTGTGTGTGGGTTTCACAGATATTTCAAACTAATAACAATAAAATGTGGTTACTAGCAGTGTTGATTCTAAAATACAGCTTTTTTTACTGTATGCACTATGGTTGTATTCCATGCATGTGTGTTATACTGTCACTGCAGTCTAGTATAACACTGTGATAGTACTAGGATGCCAGAGGAATTTCCTGTAACTTGTATTGCTCAATTCATAGTATAGTTCCAGGTGATCTCCAGGCAAGTATCAGTCACTTGATAGTTAGCAATGACACAGTAGCTCAGTCAGTTAAATGCTTTGTATACAGTCATAAACATATAATATCCACAGTAGTTAACCACGGCACTCAATCTCTGGAACCACAGTTCAATAAAAATCACAGGCACAAACAAAAACAGTGGTTTAACGCTTCGTAGATTCACAGTTCAATAAAACAGTATACAGTACATGTTGCCACACACAGTCTTGGGTTCAAATCCAGTGGTATATAGCACTAAATTTTTAGTATAAGTCATGTGTTGATTTTCGTTGCCCCCCTTAGATTAGTTCCCTGTGCCTCTGACCAGTAGAGCCATTAGTTATTTGTGCCTCTGTCCAGCAGAGCCACTGCAGTGATTCTCGGGGTAAATTTTCTGTTTCCCATCCACTCGTCAAGGTTTCTCTTGAAGACTGTTAGTGAGGGGCTCTGCCTAATGTAGATTGGAATCCTGTTCCAAAGCATGGGGAGTCTCTGGGACAGGAATCTATCCCTCCAGCTTGTCCTATTTATTGTTGTGGTGAGATTTAGATCCCTAGAGCGTGTGGCTCTTGGGGATTTGTTTTTTTTTTAGGTGGAGCATGTCCATCAATTCTGGGTTGGACATGGCCTTGTATGTCAGGCAGAGATCACCTCTGAGTAAGCGGTATGAAACCGAGTACAGCTGGAGTTTCTTCAATTGGGCTGCATAGGGCATCTGTTTGAGGCCAGTGATCCTCTTGGTGAGGTACTTCTGTGGTCTTTCCAGCTGTTGCAGGTGTCTTGTATGGTATATCCCAAATGGGGCATTGTACTCTATGATGGGTCTGATGAGTGATGAGTAGAGGGGCACAATAACCTTTTTTATTCTAGATGCAAACCCTTTTGTGATTAGGTGGGCCACATAGAAGGATTTTCTAACCACCTTGGCAATATGATTATCAAAGGAGAGATTACTATCTACTTGGTTCCCCAGATCCCTTATTACATTTTCTGTATTTAGGGGGCTACCACGAATGTGGTAGTTCGTGGGTACTTTGTTTTTTCCAAAGGGGATGATTATGCACATTTTGGCATTTAGCTTGAGGCCATGATTTTGACACCAGGTATCCGTCTCAGTGAGACCCTTCTGGAGGATGTTTGTATCAGCCGGAGAGTCAATTATGGCCCCCAGTTTGCAGTCATCTGTGAACTTGGTCAGCCATAGTCCTCTCGTGCTTGCCCGTAACTCTGAGAAGCATATACCGAACAGGAGGGGTCCCAGGACTGAGACCTGGGGGACGCCAATTGTAACCGGTTTAGAGTTGGACCTAGAGCCTGCATCTCTCACCATATGGGTTCTATCCATGAGCCAATTGGCAACCCACCTCGTGACATAGGGGTTTATGTTTAGGCTGGTGAGCTTGTCTATAATACCAGAATGAGGAATGGTGTCAAAAGCCTTTGCGAGGTCTAGGTAGGCTGTGTGGACCTCCTTTCCCTCATCTAAACCTTGATAACTGTCTCAAAGAAGTCCACCAGGTTTAGGAGGCACAATCTGCTCTTAACAAAGCCAAACTGGGTAGGGTCCAATGTTTGGAGGTTCCCAATGTCTCTGTTAACGAGTTCCATGATGATGCGCTCCATATCCTTACAGACCAGGCTAGTCAGGCTTATAGGGCGATAGTTCCTGAGGTCTGTTGTGGCTCCACCTTTGTGGAAAGGGATAACTGTTGCTGTGCACCACTCTATGGGTACATAGCCTGTAGAGAGGCTGAGTTTGAACATTGTGTTTAGGTGCGGGGTTAGTTCATTTTGGAGCTTGTGTAAGACACAGCCTGCGACAACCGCCTGGTCCCATTGAAGCTGTGTTTTTGGCTTTGGATAGGGCTGTTTTAACTTATGTGTCAGTGATTGCCTGGGCTCTACATTCTTCTGGTATGGTTATTGGCCCATTAGGGGGTGAAGTTTGCACTAAACCTGTCTGCCAAAATGTTGGCAATATCAGTTGTTACAGTGTATTTTGTGCCATTCTGCACTAACTCAGAGCAGATCTCAGAGTTTCCACTTAGGTTCTTGACATAGCTAAAAAATGCTTTGTGGTTAACTTTGGAGTCCTTGGCAATTTTTCTTTCGAAGCTAGCCTTGGATGATTTTATGAAATATCATAGTTTCTTGCTGATACTGCTCAGGGATGCCTTTCCTTTTTGAGATTTTACTCTTTTCTGTACTAGTTTCCTCCTTCTATTGTATAGCTTGTTTATGGCAGAGGCCCACCAGACTGGTTTCCTTTTCTTGGAGGAGTGATTCTTGGTTTTACTTGGGATAGCATGATCCATGCATTCTTGCAGGTGCTCAATGAGTGCCTGTGTAAGATATTCAGCAGTTTGGACAGCGTTGTGCTTTAGCATGGGGGCTGTGAACCTTTCCACCTCAGTCTTAAGTAATGTGAAGTTTGCTTTTGAAACGTTTTTCATGGTGGTTTCCTTGATTGGCGGTGGGGCTGAATGTGGATATCCAGAGTGATTAGTCTATGGTCTGATCTAACCAGTGAGTGGTTGACCTCCGGTGTGGAGCACCGGTCGCCCATGTTGGTGATGACCAGGTCCAATATGTTGTCACCTCTGGTGGGGCTGTTGACCAGTTGATCCAGGGCATTTGAGTTTAGAAATTCTAGGAAGCGTTGGGCAAGGGAGTTAGTACTTCAGTAGTTCTCCCAGTTAATGTTTGGGTAATTGAAGTCACCCAATATTAGGGCGTTTAGTAGGACCTTCATATTTTCCATATTTTGTTAAACTAAGTATATTTTTGAAAAATGTGTTTCATTATTATTATGCTTTATTATGATTTAATAATAACATATTGTGTTAAACTAACTATATTTCGGAAAATGTGGTTGATGATTGTTATATTTTATTATGATGCAATATTAACATATTTATTAAACTAACTATTTTGTTGGCCCTATAGTTTTCATCGTACTGGCATGCTGTTACCATACTGACTGTTATGTTACTTAATGCTGTGTTGCACATAATATGCATTAATATGTATTTGGATGAATAAATATGATGTTCAATTCTGTTAATACTAACATTGGTTTGGTTATTACTAACTGTAACTTTTTGCTATACCTCATTTACCACAGCAAGTGAAGGTAGGCTGGTTCCGGCTGATGTCCCTACCTTGCCTCAACCAGCTGTGGCACTGACAGGGGGTGCCCCCTCTACTGCCTCTGCACTACCTGTGGCATCAGGTAGTACTGCCCCATGGATAAGGCCCGGCCCCCCTCTGGGTGCGGTGGTGGTGGGAGTGTTGTCACCCATGTAGAGCTGCCAGTCTTGATGGACAGGGTAGTCCACTGTGGCTATGACCACCCCCTGTGCCAGATTGAAGGGAGTCTGGCCACCCTGGTGGGGCAGCCTTGTCCTGGTTCCCAGCCTCCAGCAAAGCCACCCTTTGGGCAGTGATGGAACAGTGTCGTCAGTCCCATGGGTGGGGACATGAGTCACACTGCTGCTGTCAGGAAGCACATGGGACTCAGATTCCATACACCCTCCCTATCCAAGGTGTTCACCCCCTCATGTGTCACACACCACCCCATCTGCTGTCTTGTCTGTTTGCAAATGCATCCTCACCTATCCAACTTACCTTCTCCACATGTACCTATGCCCCTTCCCCAACATTCCACTCTCACCTTAAAAAAAAATGGGCACCTGTCCATAATAAAAATATCATCACATACATAGCTCTCCATTTCACACACATGTCCACTGGACACACATAATTTAGTCCAATTGGCTTGACAATGCAGTTATGTTGTCCTCACCCCTCTCGCTGGGGTTTGAGAATCCAAATTCATCTACAAATCTGTCAAAGTGCACAGTTGTTGCTTTGCAAGAAATGGATAGCTATGGTTCTTTCCTACACCCTTTCTGCACATCCCTCCATGTCCTTCAATATAGTTTCCCCTTGCTTACCCCCATTTCACCACTTTCCTATCTCTCCTGCTTTCTTTTCTTTATATTTTTTTAGTGTGGCACTGTGTGACTTGCCATGTTGCACAGCTTCGCTAAGCTCAGCTAAATAGAGCTATAATGACTATATGTGTTTCTAACATTGTAAGACACATGTACAAAATAAACACCTCTGCCATGTTTCAAACCTGAGCCCATCACACCTGCATCACACTGCGTTAATCCACCATGCCACAAAACTCTTATTGAAACAGCTAGTTTGAACAAAACATAGTAATTGCTCACTATGCAGCCTTCCTACAGTTGCATCAGGTGAAGATGTTACAGTTGGCTCCAAAAATACATAAAACCTTGTCTGCACAGCAACAGAAGTGTTGTGAAACTGTTCAGGCACAGCTTACTGCTGGTGGGAGTGAAGTAGAGATGATTGCAATTTTGAAGGGTATATGTGATGAGATTCACCAGTACATGGAAATGGTGGAGTCCAGGGACAATGTCATGATGATCTTCATGAGGAGCATGGTTGCTTACACTGCATCCATACCTGCCTCTATCTGCATACTAGTGCAGACTTGCCAGACATAGATTGCTGATAATTATGGAGGTGGCTAAGAGTAGGTCTGCCTGGAGAGTGGACATATAGCCATGCACTGAGTGTCAAAAGAAGGTATTGTATCCATGGATGTTATTTCCCCAACAAATCAGCTAGGTAGGCTTTGCTGGACCTCCACATCTTATGGTAAGTCCCTTCAGTCAAGGTCTAGGTCACTCTGCACTGCACAGTCATAGCCAAAGGCATCATCAGCATCTAGTAAGTCTAATCTTCAAAGCAACTCACTATCAAATGCATAAGCTGTCACTTGCTTCTGATGTATGGGACCATTCTCAGCACTATCATTAGGTGACATTGTGTATGATGCAATGCAAATGTGATACTTACTCAGAATATCATGTATTGTAATGGGTTCACTATAGAATCCCGAAATACTGAAATCCCGACTTTCAGTATTTTGAAATTCTATAGCCGAAAGTTTAAAATCCAGAAACTCCATAACCGTGAAATTTAAAATCGCGAACCTACACTACAAATACACTGCACACATACACACAATTTCCCCCAACAATCAAACATACAATCCTACACTACAGAGAAGCAGGGGGAAAGCCCCCCTGCACCCCCATGAGGGGGGCTGCACCCCCACACCCCCCTACTTATATATACTAACTCCGAGATTGCACAATCACGCACACAAAGGTAACTCACAGCCACACATTTCACAGCCCCTTGCACACACACATCACAGCCAAAACACACACTAACATACACTAAAGCCCCTAACCAACACACTCATACATACTTACCTGAACTTACACCTATCCACTCACACACCGCAACACCAGAAGCTCCGAACTTTGGTATTTTGAATTTATCGCTTCTGGTGTTTCACAATTTCAAGTTTTCGGCTACTGAATTTCGGAATACTGAAATTCGGGATTTCAGTATTTCAGGATTCTATAGTGAGCCAATTGTAACACATACCTCATCCAAAGCCATCCCCAAAAAGTGGCAGAAGAAAATGCAGTAAACAAAACCTGAAGAACACCTAATTGCCATGGCATCAGTGGTATGGAACGAAGATAAAGTTAAGAAATGGATCATTATGTTATTAAAAAGCTTTCAATTTGCAACAGCAATAACATAAAATACCAGTTCAGATTAATTTCAGTATGACATCATCACAACATTACTTCTTAAGCCTGTATCTGCAGAGAAACACTACTGTCTGGTTTTATACACTTCTTCACATCCCATCCATTTTCAAAACTCCTCACCCCCTATTGATATGTATGGCACTTGTTCCTCTGTCCACTGAACACTGTGTAAATGATGATAGTTGTCTCCACATTAACTTTACATTTCTGTATAGTGTGTTAAGACCCACTCCCAGTTTAAGGTTGCAATACAAAACTTTCATGTCATTATTTTCTGGAGAGATTGCCATTAGGTAGTAGGTGATATACAGAGAATTCAGAAGGAATGCATTTCCTCCCACTCTCACACCACACCACGCCTCTAACTTTGTCTGATGCGTAATGTGAGTTGACCATGTACTACTCAGCACAGCCCACAGGTAACAATGTATTCACCAAGTATTATCTTTGTGACTCTACACTTTCACATAGTGAACGTCATGACTCATAGCTGTGGAATAGACTGTATCACTTTGTCTGCACTGCAGTGTACCATGTACAGGGTTGCCCAAAGGGGTGCCATACTGTTGCTATTGGCTGAGCATTATCCCTATCATCACGTCTGGAATAAATAATAGCAAGAGGTGCAGTACTACTATCTGTCAATTGGTGTGGCACCACTACAATGCAGAATTAGGTTATGCATAATGCAACAAACACTAAATATTCTATACACAGTAGCAAGGTCATACTGAAAGGACCCTAGACTTATCCAGACAGTGGAAACAGGCTTTCAGCAGACAGAACACTTGCTCCAAGACTATTCATGTGTGGGGCATGGCAGTGTTAAAGCATTTCTCTGCAGCTCCCTGTGGATTAAGGCCTGTTGGTTAACATATCCCAAAAGGAAACTGTTTTTCGCTCCTGAACTTCTATATCTATATCTATTTCTAAATTTATATCTATATCTATACACACACACACACACACACACACACACACACACACACACACACACACACACACACACACACGGGCATATATTAGTTTGTTGAAGGAAATTACTTGGCCAACATATGGAAATTTGCCCTTTTCCCCACTGTAGTGCGATCTTGGAATAGATATATATAAGTGGGGGTGTGGGGGGTGGAGCCCTCCACTTTGGTGGGTTTGATGTACTGTGGTATGTGTGTCATTTGGTCTGTTGGCCAAGTCATTCCCTTCCCTGGGAAAAACATTCACTAATGCGAACATTCGAGGAATGGCCGTTAGGTGATTTCGGTTCAATGAACAGCTGTTTGCTGTAATTATACTACAATGAACTGATATAGACCCCCACACACATATATACATATATAAATATATGTATGTACTTATGTATATACATGAACACACATAGTATAGTGTATACAGGAGAGTAATCCATACCTCTCAAGTGTACCTCATATTGAGGAACGTACCTCATTTGGGGTCTTAAAAAAGTTCATGTTCCTCAAAGTTCCTCAGTGTTACACATTGAAAGACTCTGTCACACATTCAGTGTTAGGAATTTATTTAAGTGAAATCCATGGTAAATAGAAATGAATCATATTTATTCATTAAAAGATCTTCTTTACAAGTAAAACCAGCATATTTTAACCATGTTATGGCCTTCCTAATTGAAGTTGTTAGTAAGCCATTAATTATGTGTTCCACATTTTGCCCATTTGTTCCACATTATGAGGGCTAGTGTTCCTTATTTTGGAGATGGAAGGTTGAGAGCTATGGAGTAATCGATTTTATATTTGAGTCACATAGCTGTATTGTCCTTGCAGTAGAAGACCAATGTAATTATGCTTTAAGAGACAAGAGCAGCAAGTGTTCATAACTGCAGCTATGTATCCATTTTCACAGAAGATTGCAGAGCAAATAAATGAGAATTTAGCTCACAGAGAGTCATGAATAATAATCTGCATGCTCCAGCTGTTTCACATGCATGACCATTTCCCTGAAATCCGAAATCATTTGTTTTTAAACTTTCTTCTTGCTTTCTTCATGCAAAGCAATCATTATTCATCTGAAATGTGGATCACTGTATCACACTATCAAACAATTGATGAAAAGGATGGTTTAAAGGTCAGAAAAAGCTACAAGTCAGAAAATTGCCTCATGTGTATCTCTTCGAGGCTCCTGTCTGTGGTTCACAGAGTAATTTGTAAGACAAATGATCCATATTAAAACTGTGAGCTTTCAAGCAACATGGTGAATTGACTTAGGCATATCTTTTTATGGCTTGAAATTCTGAACTAACCTCTACACCTGACTGTTTAACATCAGCATAACCTTTAAAGGTTGTGGGCTGAATAATTCTAATATGACATTTGCCACACGTGATTTTTGATAGTCTGTTTATAATGAAGGCAGCTGTCCTCCAGCAAATTACTCTCATACCTCCCAACATCTGAACATTAAAAGTCATAGTTCTAGGATTTAGATATAGCAGATGGCACAACAATGGAAAACTTATTTTTTAGAATAGATTATCTTTAGTATCTTTAGATACTAGATTCAATATAGCTAGTGATAAGGAGTATTTGTTTTTTTTTAAGTTATTTATTAATGGTTATATCCTTAAACAGGTCTGTTTACAAGGGAAATTATAATCCATCCATCCACAACCCCTTTTTCCCATTTTTGCAAATGGGGTTGGGATGTCAATTCAACAGTGACAATCATGTACACCATCAGGTGGCTAGCCCTGCCACAGTAGTTTATCCACACCATACAGTCGCGTGCACACACACACACACACACACACACACACACACACACACACACACACACACACACACACACACACACACACACACACACTTAGGTCTGAAGAAGGAAAAACACTGGTTATTTCCGAAAGCGCTAATCAAATAAACCGTTTTTAAGTTCATCCTGCTTGCTTTTGGCTCCTTTGATTCTCACATATGGCAGAGTGCCCAATCCACCTACTTCATGCCTCTGGAATGTGGGAAAAAACCACAGCACTCAGATTGATCCACACGAGCACAGGAAGGACATGCAGACTCTGCGCAGAAGATACTCCAACCATGAATCGAACCAGGGAACCTCTTGCTGTGCTGTGACAATGCTATCTGCTGTGCCACTGTGCAGTAGAATTAGCAAAGCAAAATTTGAGGTAAAAAATCAGTGCTAAGCCAAAATCATAGCACTTAAAAAGTGTGATTACTCATTTTAATGGCTAGGCTGTAGTGCATAAATACTTATAGCAGATTTGGGCTAAGTTATCTACCAGACCAGCCAGAAATAAAATTTATGTCCATAAGGATAATGTGCTTTAGTGTGCTTGTGTCCACTTAATTCCTATATTGAAATATGCTGTCCATCAACACATTTTCCCACACAAGGCATTCTATGATCTTTAATGATCCCATCAAACAATAAATCCTAACTGACACAGTAACGGACCCAGTGTCAGCTAATGATAAATAAGGCCACTGTTAACACAGCTCAGTGTTGTCATTAGAATTCTTCATGTTGCTAGAACAACACAACCAAGAGTATGCTATTCTTAATGATATGAATCCTACATCTCTGAGCTGTTAGTATGACAGCCATGAGGTAAGGGTACCAAGAGATTTGTGGGGGAAAACATATATCCTTCTAGCTACCTTACTGTCCCTTTTTTACAGAACTGCATTCTTATGTAATGACAATGGGTGCCACAAATGAAAGGAGATTTAAGTCCCACTATACCACTGTGTGGTCTTAAGGTGTGCTTCCACTAAGGGAGTCAGCAACATCAGCAGTTTCTCCATTCCAGTCCCTGCTGAACTCTAGATCTTTTTATGCTTCATTTAAAACTATAACCATACAAAAAGACAATAATCCACAAATAAATATATATACATTAATGGTATTGCATTTGTTTTCTCATTAGAACAGGTTTAATAGTGACAGCACTATTCAACCCCTGTTTTAATTCAGCTTTTAACCTAAGAATCCAACTACAGTGGATATAAAAAGTGCACACACCCCTTTTAAAATGCAAGGATTTTGTGATATAAAAATAGACTACAATAAATCATTTCAAAACTTTTCCCACCTCTAATGTGACCTATAACCTGTGCAATTCAATTGAAAAGCAAACAAATTTGTTAGAGGAAAAATATAAAAAATACAAAACATAAAATAAGCTGGTTGCATAAGTGTGTACACCCTTAAACTAATACTTTTCTGAAGCATCTTTTGATTTAATTACAGCATTCAGTCGTCTTGGGTACATGCCTGCAATCAATTAAACAGACTCTGATTAATCCCAAATAAAGTTAATCTGTCCTAGTAGGATTTTCCTGACATTTACCCAGTTGCCTGCAGCAGCAAAAGCCATGGTTCACAAAGAGCTTACAAAGCATCAAAGAGATCTCATTGTTGAAAGGTATCAGTCAGGTGAAGGGTGCAAAAAATGTCTACAACATTGGATATACCATAGAACACAGTGAAGACAGTCATCAAAAAGTGGAGAAAATATGGGACAACAGTGATGTTGCAAAGAACTGGACATCCCCCCAAAACGGATGAAAAGACAAGACAAAAACTGATCAGGGAGGCTGCCAAGAGACGTAAAGCAACACTGAAGGAGCTGCAGGAATTTCTGGCAAGTACTGGTTGTGTACTACATATGACAACAATCTCCCATATTCTCCATATGTCTGGACTATGGGGTAGGGTTGCAAGAAGGTAGCCTTTTCTTACACAGGAAAACATCCAGGCCCAGCTACAATTTGCAAAACAAAACAATTCATCATGTCTCCCAAAAGCATGTGGGAAGATGTTTTATGGTCTGATTAGACCAAGGTTTAACTTTTTGGCCACAATTGCAAAAGGTACGTTTGGTGCAAAAACAACACTTTGCATCACCAAAAGAACACTATCCCCACAGTGAAGCATGGTGGTGGCAGTATCATTGGTGGTCAGTACTTTTCTTCAGCTGGAACTGGGGCTTTAGTCAAAGTGGATGGAATTATGAACCGTTCCAAATACCAGTCACTTTTAGCCCAAAACCTTCAGGCATCTGCTAGAAAGCTGAAGATGAAGAGGAATTTCATCTTTCAACATGACAATGACCCCAAGTATACATCCAAATCAACAAAAGAATGGCTTCACCAGAAGAAAATTAAAGTTTTGGAATGCCCCAGCCAGAGCCCAGACCTAAATCCAATAGAAAATCTGTGGGGTGACCTGAAGAGGGCTGTGCACAATAGATGCCTTCACAATGTGACAGATTTGAAGCACTTTTGCAAGGAAGAGTGGGCAAATATTGCCAAGTCAAGATGTGCCATGCTGATAGACTCCTACCCAAGAAGACTGAATGTTGTCATTAAATCAAAAGGTACTTCAACAAAGTATAAAGTTTAAGGGTGTGCACACTTATGCAACCAGCTTATTGTATGTTTTTTATTTTTTATATTTTTTCCCCTAACAGATTTGTTTGTTTTTCAATTGAATTGTATAGGTTATAGGTCACATTAAAGATGAGAAAAGTTTTGAAATGATTTATCGTGGTCTCATTTTTTATATCACAAAAACCTGAAATTTTAACAGGGGTGTGTACACTTTTATATCCACTATATATTCATTACTATCTAGTATATTATTTATATCACCACCCCTGACATGTTTGTTTTACTATAGTTTTATTTTTATTTTAAATGTTTTATTACTATGACACTAAAGACATGCAGGTAGGTGCGAGCGTGAATAGGTGTGCCTTCTTTGAAGGTTGGGCATCGGGCTGCCAACTCGATACCGTAAAAATCCACTGCCAGTCATGAGCAGATCGGAGTTCCGCTGTGGCGACCCCTAACCGGGAAAAGCCGAAAGACTTTATTACTATAGTAATACTAGTTACTGTACTAATCACCCTAAACCTAAATTCATGACTATCAGTCTCTAAAATATGTTTACTTAGAGTATTTTTAGTTTTAAATGTTTTACATATATATATATATATATTTTAATAACTGTTGTTGATTTTCTAATTGTCATTGATTTTTTATTGGTTGGCTGCAGTCATATGATATGACTGTGTTCTATATAAAGTTTACACTCTATGACATGTATCAGCACTGAAGAAGGGGCTTATCCTGAAAGCTCTGCTTTTTTTGTAATAAATTGCTTGGTGTTTCTGAAGTTGTAGTTTTGTTCCCAGCATTGTCTACAGTCATCATGGGATCTTTTGTGACCTCCAATTGCATTTATCATGTTGGTGAGGTTGGTCCAAATGTCATTTTTCTAAACTGTATTGCCAGAACGGCCAAGAAGTATCTGTTCTTGTTGTCAGAGAGCATTGAGTGTGATGTTATTTTCCTGTGGGGAAAAATTATTACTCCTAGGATAGTTGACCATCTGAAAGACAGTGATGTGCACATGATAATATTACTGTGTGAGCCCATTTATGCAGATGAATCTGTGGGCAGCATATGTCAACATAAACAGTATGCATTCCTGTGCAATGCAGAAGTCTGTAAAACACTGTCTGTGACAAATACTAATGTGACGTATAAAAAGTAACAACAATGCCTGCATACAAACACTTGTAACATCTTTATAATCTGTGTCCAGGATTAGAACCCCTCACACTGCATATATGTTAAAGGGAGGTCCAAACACAACAGCATCATGCCACAGGACTCTACATACATTTCATATGAAAACATTACACAAACTAACAATTCAACAACATGCAGAAAGCATCACAAACCTCAAGATTCATAGGCAAGCTACAGATCCTTTGTATACTAAGCCAGCAGTGATAAAGATTTTTGTTAAGAAGCATCAATGAAAAACAGCAAAAGAACACACCATTAACACTTTGGGCCAGATTCAGGAAGCCGCCGTGTAAGAGTTATAACTCTTACACGGAGGCTGCAGTTAAACGGTGTGATGTCAGCATGTCATGCATATGCATGAGGTGCATGAGGCATGCTGAATCACACTAGTAACTCTTACACGGTCCATGTAAGAGAGTAGGGGGCTTGTCTGTAGGCTAAGCCCTGCAAGCGGACACGCCCCCGGAAGACTAGAATGGCTGAAAGTAAACAGCCACGAGAGAGGCCATGGAAATGTGAATAAACACACTACACAACACATGCCCCGACTGACCATCAGTGTATAAAGTGAAGAGATGTTATAAAATTAAATTAAAACCTGTTTTTTTTTTAAACCCCGTAAATGTTTGCTACTGTGTGCGCTCGTGTGCGCGGGTGTGCTACTAGCGCAATCACAGTTAGCAGTCAGTGGAAAAGGATATAAGAACTAAATATGCAAAGTAAGCCAAGAAGTAATAGCTTAGCGGTAGAGTTGCCGGTCTAAGAGTAGGCAGGCAGGGTTCGAGCCCTCACAACAACCTTTTTTTTTTTTTTTTTGTAAATAAGCACTAAAAAGCCCCCTGACAGTATTGTACAAATGTAAATGTATTCCCTTTTGTAAAATGGAATGAAATGGAACATATATTTTGAAGTAACACAATAATAAAAATAGTCAGAAATGTACTGATAGCTAAGCTGCTGTGAGACAGACTGCCCGTAGCTGAGTACTGTTTAACAAGCTGCAAACTGCATGCCCGTTGCTAAGCATCGGTTTAATAGGCTGAAACTGTTTGCAACTAGCTGTGCTTAGCTGAACATGTGTGTCACTAGCCAATTAAGATTTATCCCAGCGCACACCGTTTGCGCGCTGCTCCCACAAGCTAACTGCCAGTGCGCATGCGTTAGCTCCGCTCAAACGAGCGCAGACCTGGTTTTAAGTGCTTAAAAGTGCTTTTGGCATGTTTGATTGACAGGTCCTCAACTCAGTTCTGTAAGGAAAATCAAAAATCAATTGCCAGATTTGAACCCAGGATACCATGCACTAGAGTCAAGGCACTAAACCACTAAGCCATGACAGCAATACCTAGAAATGCAGAAATAGCATATATATGGGATAAAATCCAGAATGGAGCATGAGAAAGCATTTTCAGTGAAGTAGATACAATTCCAAAACGGCCAATCAGAGAAATGTGCGGGAAAAGCGGCATATATAAGCCCCATAGGTGGGAATACACAGCAGAAACGATTGTAGAACAGACCTGCAGTCAGAATGAGTGGAGTAGGTGAGGGAACGTTGCTTTTGAGCACAGCGTTGGGGCGTTGAGGAGTCCAGATACATGGTCTGGCTCCTTGTCCATCATCACGAGGCCCAACTCATGCAGGGCCAGGTCTCATGGGGAGCGTACAGGGCAGAGGCATGGGACCAGTTGGCTCGTGATCTGACCAGTGCTACTGGCATTCCACGCACTGGTGAGCAGGTCCGTCACCACCATGCGGACCTGAAGCGACGCAAGCAAGACCAGTTGACCGAATGGATCCAGGAGGCCTGGGATATGCCCAACGCCCCACTACTGAGTAAGTTACATTTTACTTATGTATGTAAGGATTTCAACTGGCTGATACTATGGAGATGTGTAGTCCAATATTACTTCTTTCGTATTACAGCTGCAGGTGTCCGCTCTATGAACCGCGAGATGCATGCCCGTAGGCTGGTGCGGCTGCGCCACCATGCAGGTTAGTAACCCCACCCAGTACTTGTAAATAAATATTATACTGTAGCATGTATCAGAACACTGCAGTGTATTGATTAAAAGTAATATAATGTGCAAGCAAGATTTGAAAGTCTGCAGGTATGGCTGCAACAAGTTCATCAGTATGCAAGTGTAACTGGAAATATAATTGATAGAATTAAACAGTGCTGTAATACAGATGTCCCACCATTAATTAAAATAGTGTAACCTGCAGTAGTCTCAAGAGTACAGCTTCAGAATCTGAGGTAGTCACATGTGAGATATATCCCCTGTTGAAATGCTGAATCATGACAGAAGTGAGGCTGTTGGAAAGTGTTTGAATCACCACCAGTCTAACATGTGAACAAAGCCTAGAAGTAGCAACCTGAACTGTGAATTTGCAGGATGTGTGAGAGTGACAGAAAGGGTCATGTATGAATAAATAAAGTAGTAATAACCCCTGAATATATTAGCCCCAGTGTGTTTCTACAGAACTAAATGCATGTGGGAAGTACAACTTAATATCCCAAACTGATTTCAGTGTGTCAGAATCTGGAATGTCTAGGCCAAATTCTGTATATGGTGATCACAGTAAACAATTTGCAGATGGAATGAATGATTATCTGACAGACTAAACAGCCATAGTTGTCCCCTGTCCTGTCATCAAAGTGTAGCAGGATGATGTATCTGATCAAATTCAAAATAAGTAGGATAGTGATGTATTTGTAACAGGTCTAGCATGATAGTCAAATAAAAATTATTTTGAAACATCAGCTTCAACTTAATTCTGTACCTATTACAAATGTAAATCAATGTGTAACATATGAATGTGTCATCACTTTCTATCTCCACCCAACCCTATAATTCCATATAACAATACCCACTAAATAATGGTATGTGAACATTTCATTAATCATGGACATTTGTCCGTTCAAAATATATGCATGTCTGTTCGTGCATGTGCCCTGTTCATACCTGCAAATTTGATGGCCTGTTGCCATTAATCAACCCTGCATGTTGTTTGACTGTGTATTTCTGTTCAAATAATGCATGTGATATTGATATGCCCCTTGTTCAATGGTGTTAATATCTGGGTGTTTGTTTGATGGGAATACCAATGCATGCTGTTACAACTAATCTGAATGGAATAAAATGCCACTAACCCAAACTAACATAACTACTCACAAACCTAGAACGCTTGGGAAGGCAGGTCCCAGCGGACCCACCTCTCCCACCTCAGCTGGCAACTGCACCTGGCACTAGTGCCCAGGCCGGACCCCCCTCCAGTGGCCCTGTGCCACCTTCGAGTGGAAGCGCTGCAGGGGATGGGGCCGTCCCCCTCTGCAAGTGTGGCCGGAGGGGTTCGCCCACTCACCCTCCAAGGTGTCCGGTCTGTGGTGCGAAGGGAGATCCAAGACTCGCTCTTGGGCCCCTACGCCAGCTTGAGGCTCGTGTGGCACAGCTAATGGCCCCGCCGTTGCCCCTACACAGCCCCAGCACAGCCCGTCCTGGGCTGTGAAGGAACAGTGGCAACTGCCTATGGGTGGGGATATCAGTTCCACTGTTGCCATCTGTGGGCTCATGCATCTTGGATATCCCAACCTCCGTCCCGTCAATTGTGTAACCCCCGTGTGTCATACACCGCCCTGTATGCGTCTTGTCTGTCTTGTCTGTTAACCTACCCAACCTACCTCCCCAGCTATACCGACTTCCTTCACCTGACATACCACTCTCACCTGAAAAAAAAAAAGGGCACTCTGTACCCACAAAAATTACGCCCCATACATAGCTGTCCATGTCGCACACATGTCTGCTTGACATTGAAACAGTTAATTACAATTGGCTCTACAACAAATATTAATGTTGTCCTGACACCTCTCTCAGGGGTGAAAGGTTTCCAATGTCTCACCAAAATACATGGAAATGCACAGCTGTTGCTGCCAAAGACATGGGCATCTATAGGCCTTACCTACATCCCTCCTGCAAATCCCACGCTTGTTTCCCTACTGTCTTACCCTCTTTGTGACCCCTTTTTCACCACTTTCCTGTCACCCTTTTCTTTTCTTTCAAAGAAATTAGCTGGTGTGCTTTCTGTTAGTGGAGCTCACCGCCAGTGCGCATCGTGAGCTCCATAAACAGCGCAGACCTGGTTTAGTGCTTAAAAGTGCCTTTATGGCACTTTGATTGACAGGTCCTGTACTCAGTTTGAAAGTTTGCAAAGAAAAATAAATTCCCACTGTCAGTCTCGAACCCAGGACCTTGGTAACATTAGTCTGTATGACCTACCACTAAGCCATGCTTGCCTTACAAGAATACAGTGCTAAAATAAATATAACATGTAATAGTAAAAATCAGTATAAAAGCAATATAGGAGATGTACTATCTGAAGCATGTCAGGCAGAGTTTTAATGGCCAAATTACTGGATTCCCATACTAGGTCAGTGTTAACAGAAACAGCCCTGCTACTTGTTAGCTTGTACATAATAAAGTAAGGTAATGTACATATATGAAGGTACGTATATCTACACATACAGATATATAAATATATATAAATACATATGAAATATAGTTGTAGGTGTCAGTATCCATACACACTCACTACAGGAAACAGTGAAGATAAATGCAGCAACCAGAATCTGCAACACAGCCTGGTTCCTGTGAGACCTACTAACCCCTTTAACTGCTTAAAGGTGCCTCCAGCACTTTGATTGATAGGCCCTATACTCAAATCACAAGCAGAATATAAGCATACTAGTAGGCCCTACCCCAAGACCATTGTAACACTAGTCTGTATGACCTACCACTAAGCCATGACTCTCATACAGGAATATAGTGCTAAATAAGTGGAACATGTAATAGTAGGAATGAAGATAAAGGCAATATAGTATGACTACTAACTAAAGCATGTCAGGCAGACTTTTATAGTCCAAATTACTGGATTTTCCCATACTAGTGTAGTGTTAAAAGAAACAGCCCTGCTAATTGTTAGCTTGTACCCAATAATGTCAGCTAATGTACATATATGAAAGTATGTATATGTACACAGATATATATATATATTTATATAGCAATACATATGACATATAGTTGTAGGTGTCAGTATGCATACACACTCACTACAGGGAACAGGCAAGAGAAATGCAGCAACCTGAATCTACAACACAGCATGAAGCATGGGAGATGTACTAACCTTCACACTCACAGAACACTGTCAACAGCATACCAGCATGGTCCACGCCCTACAATCTGAAAGGGCAACGCCTATCTCACATACCCTTTTATAGCAGTGTCCTGAAATCACAGTGAGACATGCAATCAGTACACACCTGGCTGCATGTAATTAGGAAATGCTGTCTTGCAATTGGTGCAGAGGCCATCACATGGACCTATGCAGATACCTACAAAAGCATTGAGTACCCACACTACACTCATGCAATACATTCATTGCACAAAACCTACAGAGAAAGAGTGAGAGAGACAGAGAGAAACAAACAAATATAACGACAGCCAGCAGCAAAAGCAGCAGCAAGCAGCAAGCAGCAAGGAACAAGCAGCAACAAGCACCACTGGCACAGCAACAGCTGCCACAAACACAGGTAATGCAAAGTAGCAGGTTAATCCTGTGTATACTGTGACACCTCCAAATGTATCATAGTTCACTATCTATAGGTATGTCCATGAGATAGGTTGTGTGTACATAGTCCTGAAATATAAACATATGTAATATTGCTGTACATGTTGCCCATACTTAACACTTCCATAGCTTAGAACACAAGGCCAGTTGTGCATATGATGCAGTAGTTCCCAGGGTCAGTAGAGGTTCCTACTCATTGGTGTGGGACCACTGTGTATGTATGGCACTGTTCAGGTACATATCCTGTAGTATGGCCAGGGATTAATATCAGTCTGTCATGTGGTGCTATGTCCTCCGGGGGTGAATGTAGCACACATCCAGAGATACCATTTCGTAACAGTGATTCTATGTGTTCCGCAATGATGAAGGTGGCTCTCACCTGGACATGTGAGAGGATAGGGAGGTGACAGTCATCTGGGATAACTAATACCACATGTGTAGGAGAATGGGGGGGGGGACCTGCACCTAAACTGTCTGCAACAATGTAGCCAATATCTGTGCATTTGGTGAATGTGAAGCATCTTAACACTGCTGACCACAGATGCCTTGCTGTCATGTGAATCTGCCCTGTGCTGCAGTAGCCTCCTACTATTGTTATACAATATGCCTGTATCTGTACTCCACTGGACAGGATTAATAAGTGGTGTGCAGTTGTTCTGGGTTAGATATGTGTGTGCACAGTACATGCAGTATGTGGGATGTCTGTGGTAAGCATATGCAAAGGTGCTGGTGGTGTGTGTTGTGGCTTCCACTGGCCCAATGGGCTGCATGGATAGCATCACTGTCATAACTACTGAATAACTGTGTAATTAAATGCATACATAGCAAGGTAGTGTACTGTGCTTGTGGTGTTGTTCGGATTTGTAAATCCAGGCTGAGTAATGTGCGCACATCACAGGGGTGGGTTGGATGGCAACACACATCCAGTATGTAGGGATGAACACCCAGAATGTGTCAGACGTGTCGCCTGTGCAGAAGTATCCGGCCATTACCTGTGCATCCCCCACAACACACACACATGCAACATATGGCAGAAGTACTATAGCAGTACACACATGTTCATAGGTTCATACTAGACTATTTGCCCTAGGGCATTGGTAAGCCTAGTAGAATGTGTTTGTCTTTCGCCACCCAATTACAAGTTATGCTGCTATGCCCTTGTCCGATGTTAGTATACTGTGCCTCCGTCTAACAGTGACATAGAAGTGATACCTCGGGTACAACTATGATCTACATCCAGTCATCCAGATTCCTATGGAAGAGAGTCAATGAGGGACTCTGCCTAACCTGTAGTGTGAGCTCATTACAGAGTGAAGGGAGCCTCGGTGAGGAATATGCCTCTTCAGCATGTCCATGTATGTCAGTGCTGAGGTCCAGCTCTCCTGAGCATGTGGCTGTATGGGACTCTGATTGCCTGAGGTGCAGCATGTTCATTACTGCTGGGTAGGACATGGCTGTATATGGCATGCACAGATTGCCTCTGAACAGGCAATAAGCCACTGAGTCCAGCTGGATTTACTTTACCTGGGCAGCATATGACATCTGTGTGAGCCATTGCATCCCCTTGATGAGGTACTGTTGTCCTGTACCAGTTGCTGTGGGTGTCTGGTTAGGTACATCCCAAAAGGTGCATTGTACGCAATTATAGGCTTGATGATGGATGAGTAAAGAGGCACAATGACCTCCACTGCCATACATGTGAATCCCTCATGATTAGCTGTGCTATATAACATGTCTCTCAATCCACATTGGCCATGTGGTTGACAAACGACAGACCGCTACCATGTTTCTTCCCCAGGTCCCCAACTACGTCTTCTGTACTCAATGGCCTAACACCTATGTTGTACTGTGCCACCAATGTGGAGGCGTGGGAATCTGCATTGAATACTGATACTCCCCCTCCTTTGTTCAAGTGTTGGGGCTGACAACAATGGTAACAGCTATAACCTGGTAGTACTGGTGTGCTCCTGTGAAACCTGAAACAGGTACATGTTAATGCACAGATATCGATGTCCAGAATGTCAAGTAGGGTTTTGAGTGCGTGCATCCTTATGTCTAGACTTCTGGTGTTGAGTAGCATCACTCTTACTTCCTCATCCTTTGTGATATAAATGGATGTGGGTTTGCCTTATGAGCCTTGCCTAATACAGGCACTATGGGTGTAGCAAGAGGCTCCGCCAAATTCCAATAGGACAGGGGCGACAGGTGCAAGCTGTCCCTAGCAAAGCATACCACCCCAAGATGGCAGGCATTGGCACACCTGTGAATGACACCAGTATGTCAGTCAATTGTTGGAAGGGATCATCGTGCCTTGATATTGTGGCATGGTTCTAGGTGAGGGTAGGATGCTACTCAACGTCAGGGTCAAACTGTCTTGGGCTACGTGCTCAGAGAGCTCTGTACTGTCTCATGTCATGTAGTCCAGGGAGGAATGTGTCAGGCCATTCACACCAGCATGGACATTGACTGAGTCATACCTGTACTTGCCTTGGGGTTACCTGAGTGTTTGTGTTATGTGGCAGGTCATAGTGGCCGACAGGCTGCACACCGTGACCCTCACCTCGTTAAGCCTGGTGAACGTGATGTTAGTGTGCCTGATGATAGAGGCACCTAGTACAGGTGTATGAGGTGTGTTGTTTACTGTTAATGGCTGTGAGTGTTCAGCACATTGGCTTTGTGTGATATGTGTTGCACATGTTCGTTTCCGTGGTAGTAGTTGCATGGATGTCTGCTTAGGAGGTCTCTGCTGCATAGGCATAGCTGTGGTCCGAGCCTACAAGTATGTTCATGTGTGATCATGTGTTAGGTCCGCTGTTGTGGTAGGTCTATGTGAGACTGGAAGTGTAGTGTGTGGTCTCCTTGGCCACCTGACTGGTTATGGCGGTATTGAGTAGACAGAGCCTGGCCTCCAGTTTGGTATATGGTTGCATCACTCACATGAGATTGAATTTGTTGTTAGGAGGAGGGGGTTGTCTGTGTACATGCATCTGTTCCAACATTGTCTCTGGAGTACCACACTCACCAGCTGGACTGGGGAGGGAACTGACAACTGACCTCTGGACATGCTAGAATACTATTCTGAATTCTGTAATAATTAATGATTGAAAACAAGGTCCAGTGGGGAGTGAGGGTGTACTGACATTACCTACAACTGCTGACTGATATAATAGCGTCAGTGAGCAAGTGCCAGGTAACCTAAGTGCAATGTGTCACAATTAAGTAAATGCAACAATGAGAAGCAGTCACTTGCTGTCATGTGTAACATGGAAATACGTACAGTAAGCAATGCAGATATCAGTAGTGAGTCACAGACGTGTTGACAAGCTGTGTACTATGTGGAAGTAGCATACCAGTGAAATAACAAGCTAACAAATAACAAGCATATAAACAAAGGTAGATCCAGGAGGCCTGGATGTAGTGGTTGCTACAGCAAACAAGGTGTAGCAATGTCAGTAAGATACAGCTCAGATATGCAGGCACTATAAACCTGAAACCAGATGTCCCCAGCTATGAATGGCAGAGTACAGCCTATTGTCACACACAAGTGCAGACCACAAACCTTGTTAATGTTAAATAACTGGCCTGAAGGCCAACTGCCCATACCAGAACTAATACACTTGTACACTGGGCCCTCAATCAGCAGTTCCCAACTTCAATGGATGAAAGATATGTGTCCTGCCACCACAGTGCTTGCCACCAACCTCCCTAATGTAAAACAACTGGTCTGAAGGCCAAGTGCTTAGTACAAATGACATAGAATGATAGCTACACTGTAATCAAGTTTTAACCAAGCAGTAATAAGTAGAAGTTAATACTCCCTGTATAGAATGTGTACCATGTATTGTTGAGATACTATGCTGATAACCTGTTTGTGTACCTTTCCAGCTTGACATGGCTCCAAAAAGGAACCCATCATATTCTGCTGCAGAGGATGACGTGATTCACCAGAGCAACCGCGGACAACAACAGGCCCACTCGCGCACCTCAAGTGCCAGCACCAGCCCCAGCAATGCTGGGTCTGTGCTGTCATCAAGACGCCCCAGGAGACCACGTGCACGTGGCTCTGGACAGTCCCAATAGGGAACTGTGTCCAGTCAACACACCCCTGCTTCCGATGACAGTATCCAGTCTGGGTTAGTACCAGATACGGCCCGTAGCACCCCTGCCAGGCACAGGTACCGTGTCCGTGCCCACAGACACTGATCTGGATGACCTGGCAGGTGCAGTCTGTGGCTGTCCACAAAACCCTGTGCATGGCAGCCATTATGTGGGATGGTGTGCGTGCTTACACACATGCAGAAACCTAACACCTAGGGAAAACACATACACACACACACTGCACCAACACCGGTCCACCCTGTACTGCTGCCCCTCACAAACACACATACACACACATGTCAATTGGTGTTACCAGTGGCTGGCTTGGGCATACCTACCCCACACCCTGTGCATATGATGACACTGTGCCACCTCCTGCATACTACAACATCGGTGCAGGTAAAGGTAAACACGTTGCTGATGCACAGGGTGACTACATAGATGTGTATAAGTAGTAACATGTTGGTAACTGTTCACTGTTCCAGTATAATTGTGTGTATATCCCAGCAGTCCTGCTGCAGTAACTGTATGACTGTCCTCAATTGTTATATGCACCCATACTACTTACCAAAGTGTACCAGCTGCACACCATCACATGCTAACATTGACTATGGCAATGCGCATCTTGTGCTGTTACGTAGATTCAGCTATATGTAACTGTTCTGTCACACATGCATTTATACACACCCTGCTACCCACACACATGCACACGCTCACCTGCCATTCCTATTATTTATCACCCTACATGAGTAGCTGTTGATACATGACAGGTACACATTTGAGAAGTGCACTATGTTGTTTACTACTGGCGTCCCCTTCTCTACCTGTACTCACAGGGTGCAGGCAACCTCATCGGTTGAAAGATGTAATGTGCATCAGGTACTGTAGTACCCTGATTGCCACATCAAACATGTTTCCCATATGGAAATGCACACACAGACACATCCCACATCCACACACTTGCCACATTCAGGCTTCAGAGCACTATCTAGGTATATTTGGGTACATGTGAGTGTTACAGTAGCATGTAACACTATACTGAGTACTGGCAGTTGTCTGTTGTCATGTTGTCTGTATAGAATAAAAGAATTGTTTGATTATCCTACTCCGTTTTGTGGACATTACTTGAAGAAGTGTTACCTTACATGTGTTATTGGTACCACCACCTTCTCTTTTGTAGTTTTGTTTGTATAGGGTGCTATCAACATCACTGCTTGTGAAGGGTAATGACCACCCTGCAGTGCATAGCCCCATGTGGCAAAGCCACATCCCACCCCATCATTGTGCACACACACTAACCCCACCAACAGTAAAACACACTTTCCATTTGCAAGATTCAAATCCATACCTAACTGTGTTATGACAGTAGAAACAGACACATTAGCAGAGTGTGCTATTTGCAGTAGTTGGAGAAATCCCTACTAATGCTGTACTTAGTGGGTGCTGACATCATCTGTGTGTAGGAGGAGGGATGTGCACCCTGTAGTGTGTTTTCCCAGTTGTCAAAAGGCAGTTAACCCTCCCAGCATAGTGCACACACATAAACCCCACTCATACTAACACACATATATTCCTTTTGCAGGATTCAAACCCCTACCTAACTACGTTATGACACTGGAGAAAGACGCATTAGCAGAGCGCGCTATGCGAACTACTGGAGGACTTTACTACAGGTAATATAGTTATACAGTCCTGACATCATCAGTGTTTCAAAAGGGAATCTGCATCCTGTACTGTACTGTCACAGTTGCTAATAGGGACATTTCCAACACACACATCGATGTGTTTGAGGTTTGCATATGTGGGGGATCCAGTACTCCAGTGTGATGAGTATATGGTTTGATTGCAACAATGAGGGATATACTCCGAGTGGTGAGCTGTTTGTACTCATGGTTGTGATGATCAGGTCTAGTATATCTTCCCCTCTTGTGGGAAGGTTGGTTACCTGTTCCATAGCCAAAGAATGTATGATCTATGTGAACCCTAGAGCTTGGGTATTGTGGCTTGTGTAATGTTCACAGTCTATGTTTGGGTAGCTAACATCACCCAGTATGATGGTGTTTGCAGAGTAATCTAAACTGTCCTGTGTCAGCATGAAGGCTGTGTGGGAGTCCTGAGTTTGAGAGGGTGCTGTAAGAGCTCCTCTGTGTCTCTTGCCATGTGGTCCAGGGAGGTACGTCTCAGGTTGTTTGCACCAGCATGGACAATGTCTGCCTCATAGCTGTACTTGCTGTGGAGTGACCTGTGTGCCTGTGTTATGTGGCACATGCTATCACCCGACAAGTAGCTAACTGTGACCCTCACCGTGCTCTGTCTGGAGGCGCACGTCTGTCAACAGCTCATGTCAAGCAAGTTCACACCCCTCATAAATGATGTGGAAACCTTCAAAGGCCCAAGGCCTGTTGACAATATGGACCAGACTGCAGATACCTCTATAAAGGCATTCTATGGACACATTCAGGAATGCATGGATCATGAAGCCATATATGAAAGCATGACCCAATTCTCCAAAGGCAGATGTCCTGGGTGCCGGACACCAGCCATAAACACACTATACAATAGAAGGATGACACCACTACATGATACAACAACCTCCCAAAATGTGAAGGCACCACTGATGAGTATTGGAAGACAACTAAAGGCACCCATATGATTGTCTAAGGCCATCTTTGAGAGAGGGTTCCACAAGCCACTGAGGATAATCACAAGGCTGCCTGTAGTTATGTTAGTAACCTGGGTGGTACGACCCAGATATGCTCAGAGATAATCCAAGATGTCACACAAAATACAAAACATGCAGACATTGCCATCATCCTAGTGGGCAGGTTCAATGCTGCCTTCTCCCCCCACCACACCAAAAGGGCAAATATGTCTTGCGGCACAGTGCTGCCCCCCCTGACATCACACATGCTCAGGTAAGAGATGCCCTTCCCAAAGCAATAAACACTGCATCAATGGGACCAGACAGTGTCCCAGGCTGTGTCCTACATGAACCACGAGAAGAGCTACACCCAGACATAACACCACTGTTCAATCCCAGCCTTAATACATGATATGTGGCCAGAGAGTGGCATACAGCAACAGTGGTCCCTCAACATTCAGGTGGTGCCTTCACGGATCCTGGACACTACTCGACCCATATGTCTGACTAGCTTTGTCTGCAAAGCTATGGCAAGGATCATCATGAACCTCACATATCTAGATATTGTGGACCTACAGACATGTCACCATACACAGTTTGGCTTTGTCAATGGCAAATCCTGCCTCTCCAACCAGTTTGATTTCTTTGAAACAGTCACCAAGGCCACTGTCAAGGGGAAGGAGGTCTACACAGCCTACCTGAACCTTGCATAAGCCTTGGATACAATACCCCAGTTGTGCATTCTAGGGAAGCTCACCAGTGTACATATTCACCCCTATGTCACTATGGGTATTGCACAGTGGCTCAAGGGCAGAACACACATGGTAGAATTGCTGGAGCCATGTCAGCCTCCAACCTGGTACAAGTGGTGTCCCACAAGGCACAGCCCTGGGAGCTGTCATCTTCATTATATATTTATCATAGGTACAGGCCAACATGGAAGTACTGTGGCTCAGCAAGTCGCAGGTGACTGCAAACCGGACACCATAATCAACTCACCAGCTAACACACGCACCCTCCACAGGCAACTCTTGGAAACACACGACTTGTGCCACAGCCATGGCCTCAACGTGCACGACAGAAAGCGTATAGTCATCCCATTTGTCAAACACAGAGTGACCACAACGTACCACATATGTGTTAATCCATTAAGTGCAGACGAAGGAATTATGGACCTTGGGGTACACAGGTTGATAGCATTCTACCATTTGACAACAACATGGACAAAGTGGTTAGGTAAGCATGTTATATGGGCCACATCATCATGGGATCCACATGTAGATCAGGGGTGGACATTGTGCCCCTTTACTCATCCCTCATCATGCCCATAATTGACTATGATGAACCTGTCGGCATGCACCTTACCAGACACCTGCAGCAACTGGAGATACCACATATGTACCTCGACAAGGGGATCAAAGGGCTCAAACAGATGCCACATACTGACTAGTTAAAGTAACAGCAGCTCTACTCAGTGACATACTGCCTCTTCATAGGCAATCTGTGCCTGACATAGAAGGCAAGGTCATACTCTCAGTTAATGGCCAAGCTGCATCTCAGAATATCCAGATCCCACCAGGATACACGCTGGAAATACTTGAACCTCAGGAGGGATATACACAGGACATGCTGGAGGGACACATTCACAACTCAGAGGCTCCCTTCATTCCTGAATATTATCCCAATAGAGGTTAGGCAGACTGACTCAGTGACTATCTTCAAGAGTGATATTAATGACAGGATGTGACATTGTAGGGTTACCCTGGGTATCACTTATGTGTCACTGTGAGACAGAGGCACAGTATACTAACCTTGGAAAAGGGCATAGCAAGACAGATTCACAATGCATGTTGAAAGGCACACACATTCTGGCTAGGTGGATACATGCCCTGGGCAGACATCCCTGTACGAACAATTGGACCTATGTATCTTTATCATCATTGTCCCTATGTGCTGTTAATCACCAATGTAATCTTAATACTATGGTAGCATGTGCAAAGGTCAGTTGTCAGTCACCTCTATGGTACAGTTGTGGAATATGTGTGTCATGTAGTAATGTCACAGCTGCCACATGTACACAGTCAACCCTATCCCCTACCCATGGATGTACATCACATGTATGAGATGGAAACACATGGCCAAACTGTGGACTAAGCACTCTGAACCCAGTACTGGCATAACCTGTCTGGTGGCATGAAATACTACCGTGACAGCAATACCAGTCTGATGTGGACCTACACGGACAGCAATACAAGCATGGAAACACAAAAGGTCAGTTGTGAAGCCTAAGGATAGCATCCTGCATGACTGGCAGACATCTCTGCAGCTGGCACACAGGCATACATTAGGCCTGCACACAGCACGCATAACACATAGCACACAAATCCTGTGTGTCAAACAACCACAGTCTGTACAGCTATACAACACTACTGCGCAGTTGTGTTGGGTACTTTTATTGTCCAGTACAGTGAGACAATGCTCACCAGGCTGGAAAAGGTGTAGGTCACAGTGATATGCTCATGGGGCACTATGGTTCACCACATAACACAAACATACAAGTCAGTCAGATGCATGGACACATATGACTCAGTCATTGTCCATGCCACCACAGCTGATGTGGGATGTCCCTCACTGGGATACATGATAGGGAACGTGGAAGGGATCACTGAGCAAGTGACACAGGCTGGTAGACCCCTGACCTTGGTTGGCATCAGACCCTCACCACGGATTCTGACAAATTACTGAATGCTAATGACTTAGTGTAGCTACAAAACCCTAGCTGAATGGTTCTTAGCATGCAGTCACTGCATTGCTATGGAATACTGTCTTACCACTCCCACAACAGGTGAAAACATGCAGCTCCTGTACATCAACAACATGTAGACTATATGCCCCAGACCAGGTGTGCATCCCTCACTACTAGGCTGATAGCATCTACATCTCACACTGTATATACACATCCCACATACTGCACCTGCACAGAAGACCACGGTCATAATGTTACTCTGTGCAAATACTATGTATTCACATGTGGCAGGCATCACACATGGTAACTATTGAAGGTCACAGGTACATATGTGTATTTGGTACACACATACATCATGTGTGCATTGCCATAACTGGTTTAATCAATGTCATGCATTATTGTGAGTGACAACCCACACACATGGGCATTCTGTGTGTGCAAAACACACATGGCATGTCTGTAATCAAAAGCCATACATAATTGTGACATCATTTAGAAAGGGGTATGTGCATCCTGTGGTGTGTTTTCCCAGTTGCCAAAAGGGATGTTTTTTTCATACACACACACTTACCCCCTTCACACACACTTGCCACCTGCTGGATTCAAACCCCTACCTAGCTATGTTATGACACTAGAGACAGACGCATTAGCAGAGCGCGCTATTCGCATTACTGGGAGGTTTCTTTTCCCCTGATATACTTATAGGGTGCTGACATCATCAGAGTTTAGAAAGTGGAATGATCATCCTGTGGTGTGTTTTCCCAGTTGCCAAAAGGGATGTTTTTTTCATATACACTTACCCCCCTTCACACACACTTGCCACCTGCTGGATTCAAACCCCTACCTAACTAGGTTATGACACTAGAAACGGACGCATTAGTAGAGCGCGCTATTCGCATTACTGGGAAGTTTCCTTTCCCCTGATATACTTATAGGGTGCTGACATCATCAGAGTTTAGAAAGTGGAATGATCATCCTGTGGTGTGTTTTCCCAGTTGCCAAAAGGGATGTTTCTTTCATACACACTTACCCCCCTTCACACACACTTGCCACCTGCTGGATTCAAACCCCTACCTAACTAGGTTATGACACTAGAAACGGATGCATTAGCAGAGAGCACTATTTGCATTACTGGGAGGTTTTCTTTCCCCTGATATACTTATAGGGTGCTGACATCATCAGAGTTTAGAAAGTGGAATTATCATCCTGTGGTGTGTTTTCCCAGTTGCCAAAAGGGATGTTTCTTTCATACACACTTACCCCCCTTCATACACACTTGCCCCCCTTCATACACACTTGCCACCTGCTGGATTCAAACCCCTATCTAACTATGTTATGACACTACAGACGGACACATTAGCAGAGCGCGCTATTCGGATTACTGAGAGATTCCTTTTCTCCGATATACTTATAGGGTGCTTACATGATCAGTGTCTAGAAAGGGGAATGAGCATCCTCTGGTGTGTTTTCACAGTTGCTAGGAGTAACATTTGGACCAAGTGTGTGAGCATGCCCAGTTCAGCCTTCCCATGGCATGTTGTGTGAAAGATGTCTCATTTATCTAAGTGTGTGAGCATGCCCAGTGTGGGCTTTACATATGTTGAACTCTGCAGCCCATCACATTTGTGGATGAGTGTGACCTTCAACAAATACCTCCAGTTTATGGTTGTGTGTTCTGTGCCATGTTGTGTAGTCACTGTCGAATGCTTTTGTGTGAACAAAACAGGGAGTATACTGTGCCTGCAGGTTTTGCATGGGATACTTTGCACACAATTGTCAACATCCGTTCATACTGACCTAACACTGTAGCACTGTATAGTGTAGTGTTTCAGTACTTTCGCTGTGGTGGTCAGTATCCTGGGCTTTAGTCCTATCACCACTTTACATTTCCATAGTGTGCACAACAGCCTGGTTAGGGTCCAGTTGTGCACATCTGCACAAAGGCAGTGCCTCTACAGACCCTGGTAATTACTGCCCCATAAGCTTAACAAGTGTAGTCTGCAAATCTATGGAGAGGATCATAATTGAGCTCATAAACAAAGATATAGGGGACATGCAGACATTGTACCCATCCCATTTTGGCTTGGTCAGGGGCAGATCATGCCTTTTGTACTGGGTTGACATCTTCAAATTGGTCACTTAGGCCATTGTTGGGGAAAGGCAGTCCATACAGCCTACCTTGGCCTTGCAAACACTTTCAACACAATACCCCACTCAGGTATTGTGGAAAACCCTAACAACTGAAATGTAAACCCATATGTCACAAGATGGGTTGCAAACTGGCTTAAGGATGGGACCCACAGGGTTAGAGTTGCTGGCACTATGTTAGACTCCAGGCTTGTCACAGGTGGTGTCACACAGGGCTCAGTCCTTGGCCCCCATTGTTTGTCATGTACTTCCCAGAAGTACAGGCCAACATGGGAGGACTTTGGCTGACAATGTTTGCAGATGACTGCACACTGGGCACCATGGTGGACAGTGCATCACACAAGGATATCCTTCAGAAGGGACTCACAGTAACTGATAGCTGGTGCCAGGGCCATGGCCTGAAGTCAAAGTGCACAACATGTGTAGACATACCCTTCAGGAAAAGCAAGGTGACCCCAAGCTACCATATAGGTGGCAATCCTCTAAGCACAGAGGAGGTTATCATGGACCTTGGGACCCAGGTTGACAGTTGCCGTTCTTCTGAGACTCACATTGCTAAAGTGGCTAGAAAGACCTTCTACATTGCCCACCTGCTCAGGATGGGATTCACATCCAGATCTAGTGGGTCATTGTTCCCCTGTACTCTTCACTTATCAGACCGGTGATCGAGTCGAATGCCCTATTCTGGCTGTATGTCACCCAACATCTGCAGCGATTGCAGACACCCTGAATGTCCCCCACCTAAAGGATCAAGGAACCACAACAGCTGTCATATGCTGCCAGATTGAAGACACTCCCACTCTATTCACTCACATACCGTCTGCTTAGAGGTGACATGTGCCTGACATGCGAGGCCATGTCCAAACAGGGATTAATGGACATGCTCCACCTCACAATCAGCAGATTCACCTGAACCACTAGTGCAGGTGACTTACACCTTAGCAGGGTTGTATGCTGGACATGTTGGAGGGAAGAAGTTATCACCCAGAGACTCCCTATGCTGTGTAATACAATCCCGGTCCATGTGAGGCAGAGCACCTTGCTGGCTGTGTTCAAGAGGTATCTTGACCTGTGGATGGAAGGTCATACGTTTAACCCGGGGATCGTCACGGTGTCACTGCTGGAGAGGCATGACACAATAATGGGCACAGTACTGTTTCCATATAAGGGGTGGTGTATGCCAATGAACTCTGTGCTAGGCTTATACCTGCCTTAGGGAAGATAGCCTAGTATAAACCTATGTACCTATGAACCTATCTGACCATGTTGCATTATGTTCAGATGTGAACTACTTACAACAGCCTTATCCAACATCAGTAGTGTATTCCACAACATGGGTGTACATTGGCGAACACTACCGATGTGCCCTAGGCCATTTCTAATGCTAGTCGGAGAGTGTGTTTGTCCATCAACACATTGTAAGTGATGTTTGCCATGACATATGTCTTGTTTAGTATACTGTGCCTCTGTCTACCTGTGACATAACATTGATACCCAGGGTAAACCTCCCATCTCCCATGCACTCATTAGGATTCCTGTTGAGGGGACTCAACGAGTGTCTCTGGACAACCTGTACTGGTAGTTTACTCATGTGTGGGGTGGCTTCTGTGTTTTGGATAATGCAGTACAGCCTGTCCTATATATGTCAGTGCTGGGGTTCAGGTCCCTCATGTGCATAGCTCCCTGCCTTTCAGATTGTACAAGGTGCAGCATGTGCATTGATTCCAGCTTGGACATGGCTTTCTACATCAGGCACAGCTTGCATCTGGGTGGACAGCATGGCAGTGTGTGGAGCTGCACTCTGTGTAATCAGACTACACATTACATGTGTTCCAGCTCTGTCATACTCCTGGTGAGGTACTGTTGTGGACTTTACAGGTGCTGGATGTGTCTGCATGAGGTACACCCCCACAGGGGCTGTTGTGGTCATTTCTAATGCTGATGAAAGATAACTGCAGAACCACAATGACCTCCCCTTTGCTAGATGTCAGACAGCATGGACCATGCAATCACAAATAAAAACAGGACCGTCTCCGCAAAGGGAAAGTGTCCTGTCTGTTGGACCCCAGCCATAAACAGACTGTATGACAGATGACGGTTACTAATGCAAGACAGAGCTACATCTCCAAAAGGGAATACAGCTGTGATCAGCACTAGTAGAAAGCTACATTATCTCATAAAGACATGCAAGGTCAACTTGGGGACATAAATCACCAAAGACAATGAAGGTAACCACACTGATTTCTTCAGTTATGTCAGACACCTGGTTGTGAACCCTCGGATATGCTCAGAGTTGGTACACAACAACATATATTCCAGTGACCTGACAGATATTGGCAACATTCCGGCGGACAGCTTCAGTGCGATTTACCCCCTCCCTCACCCCCAAAAGAAGATAGTTATCACTGCTGTATGTAACCTCACTGTCATCTTGGATGTCCATGTGAGAGCCACACTCAGCAAAGACAAGTACACAGCATCCATGGGACCTGCTGGTATCTCCAGTTGCATGCTATGTGAACTCCAGAAGGGGCTGGACCCGTTGATACAACTGCTATTTAACCTTAGTCTTGCTACAGGATATGTACCTGAACAGTGGCGTACGGCAACAGTGGTCCCACTCCACAGAGGAGATGCCTCCACAGACCATGGCAACTACCACCACACAAGCTTAACCAGCCTTGTCTGCAAAGATATAGGGAGAGTCATTATGGAGCTCTTACACAGACACATTACTGACCTACGGACCCTTGTTCCCACCTAGTTCAGCTTTGTACAGGGCAGATCCTGCCTTTTGCACCTAGTTGACTACTATGAAACTGTCAGTAGGGCCATCGATGAGGGCTACGCAGTCCACACAGCCTACCTGCACTTGGCTAAGGCCTGTGACACAATACCACACTCAGGCATCATAGCCAAGCTCAACAGCTGACATATAACGGCATATGTCGCAGGATAGGTTGCAAAATGGCTAAGAAACAGAACCCATAAAGTCAACATTGCAGGTGCCGTGTCAGATTCGAAGCCAGTCACAGGTGGTGTCCCACAAGGATGTGTCCTGGGACCCCTCTTAATTGGTATTTACTTTTCAGATGTGAAAGCAAACATAGGGGGGTTGTGGCTGACAAAGTTTGCAGATGACTGCAACCTAGGCACCATAGTGAATACATCAGCCGGCACACAAATACTACAGAATGCCGTCACAAAGGCGGATAGCTGGTGCCAGACACATGGCCTGAAACTGAATGCAACTGATGTGTATTCATCCCCTTTGGGAGGAACAAAGTACCCACAGATCAATACATAGACAGCAACCCACTGAGCACAGACAACAAATCAGACACCTGGGGACACATGTAGATAGTGACATCTCTTTTGACACCCCTGTTGCCAAAGTGGTTAGGAAGACTTTCTATCTTGCCCACCTTATCATGGAGGGTTTTCCATCAAGATCATAGGAGGTCATTGTTCCACTATCCTTCTCCCTTATCAGGCCCATGATTGAATACAAAGCCCCATATGGTATGTACCTCACCCAGCAATTGCAACAGCTGGAGACACCCCAAAGGTACCTACCATGAAGATCAGGGTTCTTCAACACATGTCAGATGCTTCCAGAATAGAGGAAATCCAGCTTTGTTCAGTGTCATACCGCATACTTACAGGTGTCCTATGCCTGACATACAAGACCATGTCCAATCAGGATTTGGTGGACATGCTCCACTGCAAGCAATCCAAATCCACCAGAGCCATGAGAGCTGAGGATTTGAACCTCAGCACATACATGTATAGGACATGCTGGAGGGACAGAGTCATAACTCAGAGGCATCTCACACTCTAGCAGAGTATCCCAGTCCATGTTTGACAGAGTCCCTCACTGACTCTCTTCAGGAGACATCTGGACAACTGCATTTGAGACGGAGGCACAGACTAGACAGAGGCACAGTCATGTTATTCAATTACGTAAGGGGTCATACTGTGTCACTACTAAGTCAGAGGCACAATCATCAGAATCTATTCTGTACACTTATTACCAGTATAAGGGGTGGCAATAGCCACATCACTATGGCTAGGCTTATACATGCACTAGGGCAGATAGGCTAGTAGTAGACTATGACACTATGAAACACCGGTATGTGTAGCTATTGTCAATCAAACAGTATGATGTGGTTTGGGGGGCTTGATATCTCCCTGTATTCCAACATTGTTTTGTCTATTCCTTCTAGCATGTCTAGAGATCAGTTGCTAGTGTCCTCTCCTGCTCAGCTGGTGAACCTGGGAATATTGAGGCAATGTTACACTTGCCTCATGTACACTGACAACCCTCTCCTTCTGCCATAAAACACACATACATGTGAGAGATGCAACTATATAGCCAGAGTGGAGGCTGAGCTCTCTCAACATAGGACTAGCAAGACCAGAGAGAAGGTGAAGGTAACCACACACACATCACAAATCCAGTCTCACATGGCACTATCACAACTTAAGATCATACACATAGACACACAGAGACATTCTCGGAGGCTCTGATCAGGATTCTACCGGAATGGCAGTGGCCACCACAGCAGACACTCACACAACTGCCTCCACAGGGCACAGCACATGCAACACATTGACCACAGAGTCGGTGTGCCAAACAGTCACAGCCCTTAAGGCCAAAAACAATGCCAGACACACTTGTCTATGGTTACTCCATAGTCAGACACACTGACGTCCCGCTCACCAGATCGGTGCGGAGGAGGTCACAGTAAGCTGCCTATCGGGCACTGGAATCCACCACATAATGCAAGCACTCAGGTCACTCAACTGCAAGTACAGGTCTGACCCAGTCATTATCCTTGCTGGTGTGAACGACCTGAGATGTACCTCCCTGGACTACATGGAAAGAGACATAGAGGATCCCTCTGATTATGTAGGCCAGGCAGGTATGACCCTGACCTTCAGCAGTATCCTACCTTCACCAAGTATGATGCCACATAAACAGAGACAAGATGATCAGCTGTATTATTTTGCTTAGACTATGGTGTCATTCAAAGGGGTCCAATGTCTGTCTGCCTGGGACGACATGCTGGACAAGCCACGGTGATTTGCAAGGGACGGCTTGCACCTGTCACCCTGGGCTTCCGGATTTGGATGATGCTCTTGCCACCCCATTGTGCCTTTTTATGCAAGATTCAGATACTACACCTACCACCCTAGAACACAGTAAAGGAAGGACACTAAGGGTACTGCTGCTCAATGCCAGAGGTCTCAACCTCAAGCTGCACACACTCTATGCCCTTCTCAGTATGTAGCACATTGATGTCTGTGCTGTGCCTGAAACCTGGTTCACAGCTTCTGACAGCACCCGGCACTATCGGGTGTTACCTCATATCATGCATTCCGGCACCAGCATCCGGACAACACCAAGAAGGATGGTGGGTGTCCATATTCATCAAGGACACCCTCACCTCATTGTTGGTGGCAACACACGATGCATCGGAGACCATCCAGGTGCCAGTGACTGTAGGCAAGACTGCTCTGCAGTTTGTAGCATGTTACATGCCACCCTCTCAAACTCAGGTACCTCACACAGCTATCCTGCAAACACTGAAGGGGATAAATGTATCTCCAAACACCATCCTACTGGGTGATTCCAACTATCCACATATAGACTGGGATCACTAATCATGCCACAACACTCTAACACAAAGGTTCCATGAGTTCATACACTGAAATGCCATGGAACAACTGGTCCCAATCCCCTCAAGTGGAGGCAACATACTAGAACTCATCATCACGATCATGGGGTCACACTGTTCAACACCAGCAGTATACCCATCATTGGTGAGATCAGATCATTGACTACTCTCAGTGGGAGTCCACATCCCACCCACACCCCAGATGGAAAAACAAACAGTGAAGACCTTCTCAAATGCCGACTTCACATTTCTAAGGACTGGTGTGGTCTCTTTCAAGGCCCCCAAGCCAGCGGACACCATTACCCAAGCCACTGTATCACTTACAAATTCCTTCTACCAGCACCTCCAGGACTGCATGGATCAGGCAATCCCAAACAAAACAAAGACTCTTTGTACCACAGGCAAGCATCCAGTCTGGTGGACCCTAGCCATAAACAAGCTCTACAACACAAGGAAGGAGCTACTACAAGATAGAGCATAATCCGTAGGAGGGAAGACACCCCTGCTCATTGTGAGTAAAACACTGGGTCCCCCCATACAATCATCCGAGGCAGGTTTTGAGAGTAAACCCATTCAGGACTCAAGGGACAATCATGAGGCCTTTTTTGCCTATGTTTGAAACCTGGGAGGGAACTCCGAGATATGCTCAGAATTAGTTCGGAATGATGTAGATATCACTGCACCTACAGACATTGCCAACATACTGGCTGACAGGTTCATTGCAGATTCCTCCCCCCCCCCAACTGGAGGGGTATCTACACCAGAGGATTGTAGCCCCCCAAACATCTCCAATGCTGGGGTGGGAACTGCTCTATTAAAGGCAGAAAACACTTCATCCATGGGACCAGATGGTGTCCCCAGTTGTGTGCTCCATGAACTCAATGAGTAATTACACCCGCAGTTAGGGCAGCTGTTTAATCTTAGCCTCACCTCAGGATATGTGCCCAAGGAGTGGCATACGGCAATGGTGGACCCACTTCACAAAGGAGGTGCCTCCACCAACCCCGGAAACTACCATCCCATCAGCTTGACAAGCCTGTTCTGCTAAGCTATGGAGAGGATCATAATGGGAATTATAAATGAAGACATAGGGGACTTGCAGACATTGGATACAATCCAGTTTGGCTTTGTCAAGGGCAGATCATGCCTTTTAAACTTGGTTGACTTTTTCAAAACAGTCACCCAGGCCATTGACGTGGGCAGGGCAGTCCACACAGCCTACCTTGACCTGGCAAAGCTTTCGACACAATACCCCACTCAGGTATCATTGAAAACATCACCAGCTTAATTGTGAACCCATACATCACAGCATGGGTTGCAAACTAGCTAAGTGACGGAACACACAGGGTCGAGTTGCTGGTGCCATGTCACACTCCAGAGCTGTCACAAGTGGTGTCCCACAGGGCTCAGTCCTGGGCCCACATTTGTTCAGCATCTACTTTTCAGAAGTGCGAGCAAACACAGGAGGATTATGGCTGACAAAGTTTGACGATGACTGCAAACTGGGAAGCATAGTTGGAAACCCATCTGACACAGACATCCTTCAGAAGGGTCTCATAGACACGGATAACTGGTGCCACAGCCATGACCATACATTAAACACTAAACAATGCATAGCCATACCCTTCAGGAAGAACAAGGTTACCACTACTTCCCATCTAGGTGGCAATCCTCTAAGCACAGAGGAGGTTATCAGGGACCTGGGCACCCAGGTTGACAGTAACCTTTGTTTGACACTCACATTGCCAGGGTAGTTTGGAAGGCCTTCTACATTGGCCACCTCATCATGCAGGGATTCACATCTAGATCAAGGGAGGTCATTGTTCCCCTGTACTCATCACTCATCAGACCAATGATTGCATACAATGCCCCATTCAGAATGTATCTGACCCAACACCTGCGGCAATTGGATGGGCCCACAAATTCCTCAACAGGAGGTGAAAGGGTCTCAAACATATTTCTTATGCTGCCCGACTGAAGGGATTCCAGCTGTATTCAGTCACTTACCGTCTGCTCAGAGGTGACCTGTGCCTGACATACAAGGCTATGTCCAACCCAGAATTATTGAACATGCTTCACCTCAAGACCTCTACATCCATCAGAACTACAAGGGCAGGAGACCTAAACCTCAACACAGATATTAATAGGATGTGCTGGAGGGACAGATTCATCACCCAGAGAGTCCCTATGCTGTGGAACAACATCCTGGTACATGTGAGGCTGAGCACCTCACTGGCTTCATTCACGTGAGATCTTGACCAATGGATGGGAGATTGCAGGTATACCCCAGGGATAACCTCAGTATCACTGCTTGACAGAGGCACAGCAAAATAATGGGCATATTATCCATCAACTTGAAGGGGTGGCAGAAGCCACAAAACTCTGGGCTAGGCTTATTAATGCCCTAGGGCAGATAGCCTAGTATGAACCTATGAACCTATGCACATAGGCCTGGGGCAGTTCCTGCTATTAGGACAGTGGTCTGCAGCAAGCTATATAGTAGTAGTGGGTTTTAGCCATTGGTTTTTGACCATGGCTATTCCATGTTGCTTCTTGTTGTGGTACAAACATGGGTGTGTGGTTATCCATGCTATTTATTGCTAGTCACCCTCATTTTGTATCTTGTTCCATGTTTTTGCACATGTACATCACTGTATGACGTGTGACCTGGTAGTGTCAGGGTGCTGATGTGGGCTTTGACCCTGTTTTCTATTACAGCACTGATATCTACATTCTCTATACTGTGTGTGTTTACACTGCACACATCTTGATGTTTATACTTCTGGCATTGGGTAGCATTACATCTAGGTTCCTATCCCTTGTGGTACCCATGAGGTGGGTTTGTGTTTTTGTGGTTTATGATTCTTGAGGGTGGATGTTAGTTGGGGTCCTCAGGTGTGCATGTGGTACATGATATTACATTACTTAACACATGGCATTCATGCCTCAGGTGGTGCTGCAGGGCCACCTCTGTCGGATACACATACTGCACTCCCTGTACATGTTTGGCAGCAGGTTGTGTCATGTTAGGCATCCCTGTAACTGTATGAGTGAGTCAGAGCGGGTATCAGTCCCAGTGTTCCTACTGACCAAGCGTATGTGCTATGCGTTGCCTCTTTGCCAAGGCCAGGGCATACTGGGCACGCCTCCTTCTGCCTACTGGGACAAGGTCAGGTTGTTCCTCCTCCGAGTCACCCCCTGCCTGTGGTGGCCTTGGCAATGGTGGGGGGATGTTTGGCCCAGCCCTGTGCTGGTCCTGCTGCAGCTGTTTCCGCAGGATCATATTATGTAGCATAGCACATATCATGATCATTTGGGTACATGTAGTTGGTGTGTACTGCAAGGCTCCACCAGATGTGTCCAGACACTGGAACCATGACTTGAGCAGCCCAAACACACGCTCTATGATATTACGTGTTTGTGCGTGTGCCTCATTATGGCGTTCCTGTTCAGGTGTGTGTGCATTTCTGATGGGTGTCATCAACCACGGCTCAAGTGCATAACCTGCATCCCCCACTAGGTGTCCGTGTGGGAAGTCCCCATTGGCAAATGATTGGTACAGCTGTGTCAGATGCCAGATATGGGAATCGTGGTAGCTCCCAGGGCAGCCAGCACACACATTCATTATTATGCCCTGGGCATCACACACGACCTGGCAGTTGATGGAGGGGTATCCCTTGCGGTTAATGTAGGCTCTACCCCGCTCTCCTGCTTGTGCTTTGATGTGTATGTGCGTGCAGTCTATAGCACCCAGTACCTCAGGGTATTCCGCTATTTGCTGGAAGAGATGCATATTGCTGGCCAATACCTCACGGGCATTGGGGAAATATACATGATCACCGACATGTGCTGACATGGCATCCAGGAACTGGTGTAGTACCCTGGAGGCTGATGCCTGTGATATCCCCATCATATCGCCAGTTGGTCTCTGGAAGGTACCTGTTGCTAGTATTCTTAGGCCAACACATACCTTGGTTTCCACTGGGATGGGTTCCCCTCTGTTGGTTCTGTGTGTGAGGCGTGGCCTGCACAGCTCAACAATCTGCTGCAGGAGCTCTCTGTCCACTCTATAGCTCTACTATCTCCAGCTCATGTAACCCATGGTAGGTGACCCTGGGCCTGTATACTCTTCTCCTTCTCCTCACTCTGGGTTGTCTGTCAGCATCTGCATTGTCACCACCCTCAGCAATTCGCCTATGCCTGATTATAATAGCTATGGCAGCCCCTAGCATTTCTGCTCTGAGTTCAGCTTTTTTCAGTTTTCAATTCTGATAGCTTAGTTTCTGGCAGTATCTGTTGTGAGAAACAGCCTGCACTGCTCTTTGCAGTGTTTTAAGTGCTGGGTTGGGCTTCTAGTCTGCCTGTGTAATTGCCTACTTCTAATTGTTTCCACCAATTAACTCCAGTAGTATCTTCTGGCAGTTTCCCTAGATTTTAGTTGTTTCCTGTTTCCTTTCTGTTTCCTGAGGGGGAGCAATGTGCACACCAGCTTAAACACGCTCACAGTCACTTAAACACGCGCACACATCCTTACACGGTGTTACACGCGCGCACACATCCTTACACAGTGTGAACTAGGCTGATTCATGCTAAAACGCGCGCACACTGCCTTACACACGTGCATGCCCACGCAAACCATTGTAAACGGTTTGCAACACGCTCCCACATGTTGAACCTGCCTTACACGCGGCGCTGCGCATGCACGTATTTCAAGAAACTTTGAGTGTAGGGATAGCGTATACCCTCAATTTCTTGACTTTCCTTGTGTTCTGTTGGGACACACCTCCCTCCCTGATGTCTGTCTGTCATCTGTTACCTTACATTGCCCTCCAATCTGGTACATTTATTGCTATCATTCCCCCCCATGATGTCACCTACCTCTTACTCTGTTCCTCCCCGTCTCTAACTCTTACACTACTCAGACAGTGCTCATTACCTATGTGACAGTGTGATTCAGTATTGTAACCCTCATTTACATAGGATTGCCTAGTAATGACTAGTTACATGTCTTACACGGAGCTTCCCCCCCTTGACAACCACTAAACGGAGGCCATATTGTTTTTGGTCTGCAAGTCCCTCCATTGACATTCAATGTAATACATAAATCCCACAATTGTGGGCTTATAAGCTTCGGTTTTCAGTTTTAGGTAGCACACCCCGTTTGCGCGGGTGTGCGTTGCAGTTAAACACAAAAATCCCGTGAAAAAAAAAAAGTTATATAACTTATTTTGCAACCCTTTTTCATGCCAATGGCCACATATTTGGCCATTGGCATGCTTAATGAAACATATGCACCCTTTATTTGGAGCTGACATAGCTCTGTTTTTAAATTTGCAGAAAGACTGGTTTCTGCTTCGTGGATCGCTCAGATACCTCATTTGCATATCTTTGAGCTGCAAATGAGGTATTGAGCATTTCCACACCCAGTCCGTGTAAGAGACGTGTTAGCTGTCTCTTACATGGAGATTTCGGCTGTTCCTGAATCAGGAGGCTTACACGGAGGCTTACACTACTCTTGAACTCCGTGTAAGCCTTCCTGAATCTGGCCCTTTGTTTAAAAAAATCAATGAAGAAATATCCATAACATCAAAACAACATAATACATACAGAAAGCATCAGAATCCATAGGTTTCCATAGTTATTCTGTGGAGTGTAATGAATTACCAGCAAAATGTATGGACGATACGTAGATCTGTATTTATGTACTGTTAACATTTGCAAAGCAAATCTGTCTATACAATTGCATATGGCAATGAAATCAATTAATTAAAATAGCAAGACATGTATGCATAAAGATCAATTAAACATCAGCCCAGTAATTTACAACAATTTCTGTTAACGGTCACATTTTCATTAAAGATGAATTTAAGCAGGTACCTTTAAGAATGACTATCTGTATTAGAAGTAAACATCACCAATACAGAACTGCTACCACTTGACAATGTACCTCTCACTCTGAATTACAGAAACAAAGTCCACCTAATGTGCACCCATCTTTAAGTACCATTTGTGCCATACATAATTAATGAGGTTCATTAAATTTCTAGCTTTTGGAATCTCATTTGTGTACTTCCATGTAAATTGTCTACACATAACTTAACATCCATGTGTACTGTGTAAATACAGAATAGGTAAATAAAGAGAGCCATGTGTGTGACATGTGCCAGTCATCTTCCAATGATATGATTACATGGCATCAGCGTCTCTTTTAAATACTGATTTTGATACATTTACAGATCAGACTATTGATAACTGTGAACTGAGTGGGACCACAGTAAGCATTTTTCTGTTTTTGCATTTATCAGACATTTTCCATTAGAGGATCAATATGGATACTTTGAGGAGGCTGAGATGTGTCCATGTGCCCAACTTGACCAAAGAGGAGACCGCAAAGATGCTGACCGTATACACTGGAGTGGAACATCGGATGAGAGCTAGACCAAGGAACTTCATGATGATAGACATCTGGAGCCAGGCTGTGAGGGAGCACTGAAGGTGTACAGGGATGTACCGTACTGAAGTGTAGGTTCACCACCACTATGATGACCTGCATTGAAGTAATGAGCAGGAGTTTTGTAGGAGGGTTGTTAAGGTGCAGAAACAGCCTGTGGGTTCCTACAGTATGCGTGATGATTCTACAGACACCTGAGCATTCCTACGGAATTTACAGATATATCTGTGTCCTACACACACACACACACACACACACACACACACACACATATATACAGTTCAATAGTCCGAATCCACAATCACCGAACACACTTTAACGAAAGCGCTTTCACTGAAAAAGCGCTTTCGTTAAAGTGTGTTTAAAAAAAAAACAAAAAAAACATTACTTTTACGTTTTTGCAGAGGGGCAAGCCCCCCTGCACCCCCCCCACTTTAATATTCTCACTCCGAGGTCGCACTACTACTTAAAAAATGTATATATTGGTTCTATAATGTTCTTCAGAAATAAATTGTCTAGAAACTGTTGTGAGAAATGTATCATTGTTATTTGAGGAATATATCATTCAGAATTGCTCTTTTTTTTCAGGCGATGAAGACCGGACTAGTTGTTATGCTTTGTTCATTCAGCTGATGCACAGGCTTGAGGAGCAGCATTGAGAGAAGTATGTTGATTACTTCTTCTGGTTTATGACATGAAATGCATTTGATCCTTGTTAACAGGCCTGTATTTTTCACACTAATGTCTATTGCTTAAAAATGCATGAATACCCATCATGCTTCAGTAAGGTCAGTGAAATTATCTCATTTATAGCTGTGTTTAAAACTGTGATTTAAATCCTAAAATGTTGAAATATCATGTAGCATTAAGCCATTTATTAACACAGTCTTTGAAATACTCTACAACATAAATAGCCATTGGGTTGTTATATCTGTCATACATATGGAGGTAGATGTTTTGCATGCAAATTTAGTATTTTAATTTCTGTTTGTAATTATGTGTGTGATTGTGTTTTCCAGTGACTGATTTATTGTGTACAGCTTGCCTAGTCACAAACTGAATGGGTGTGTGTTGTGTCAGTGCTTATATTGTCATTTGCAGACTGTGTGACATGCCTTTAGTTCAACATTAGTATTGCTTCTGTGTACAACACCAACATAGTTATATCCTAGGTTTGTTGACACTTGTGCAGATAGACATTTCTTTGTAACAATTCAGAATCACTAAACCATTCAGTTCAATGTTGGCATTGCATCTGTCTACAATACCTTGGCTGTTTTTGTTGAATCACAGTTATATCCTAGGTTTTCTGATACTTGTGCAGATACACATTTCTTTGCAGCAGTTCAAAATCAGCAAGTGTAATCAGAATGTTTGCATTTTGCAGGCTACTGATTGGTACTAACTGTAAGTAGTTCATACAATTGTACTCATACAATACTGATAATACACCATTTATTACAATCTCACAAGTCACAAGCTGTGGTGGCTAAACTATAAAATACTTGTAAATGTTGTATTCATTATATTGATGTGTGTTCAGCCAATTATCATGCACCTAGCTCAGATGTTTGTCAGATGCCTTGCCTATTGTCCACATTATTGTCATATAACTTTCTACTCATTTTACAGAGATACTTGCTGGCTGTGCATATGAATCATTACATGCAGGTAGCACAATCTGTAGATTTCCACATTCCTAGATTTTTACAATGCTAATGCCCTGTGTGGGTGTTTCTAAACCTATACACATTTTTGCAACAAAATAATGCTGTCCTGTTTACAAATAGGACATTGAGGGACAGGCATTTATAAGGCACTGCTGCCCATAATGGCCATGTATGTCAGTCCCTGTGTACATTTACAACTTACTGTACATTGGTCTATGTTATGCTTAAATTGTGTAATATACATAATCAGCTGCACATGGATTTTAAGCCTGTGCATAGGAGGTGCCATCTGTGGGACACATATCTGTCTCTCCAGCATAGTCTGTTTAAGACACAGAAAAAACTGTGTTCCTAAGACCTTGTGTTTATGGTATTGTTTGACTTCTGAATATTATGGAGGTTCATAACAGGATTTTCTATGGATGCCCTGTAATCTAATCATAATGTCACTGCTAAGAAATTTATATAAGACAGGTTAGAGGGAACTGTGTTTAAGGCCCTCAGCACAAGGCATGTTTATTATGCCTTATATTCTTTGTTTATTGAAACTCTGATGTAGATATTCTAGGTTAGATACATACTGAAGTGAGTGTTGAACTCTATGAAAGTTGTAATAAAAGCAGACTATGGTGTGATAATGACCTTTTTGGACCTAGCTGCCCTGTCCCCACTTATAACTTGTGCAACATATAAAGGATTTCCACATTAATGTGGCCAAGTGGTGGTTGAAGGTGAGGATACTGTCTACACATATACACAGATTCATGACCACTGTCTTGACTCTTGTGGTCATATTATCAGCATGTTAATTATCCATGATGGTTGACTTTCCAAAAGGTACAATTATACAATGCTTACAATTGATTTTAAGAGCAAGGCTTTGCCACCATTTGTTAGTCATAGATAGGCCTTCTTGAAGAATGCTTATGTCTGCATGGGAGTCAGTGATAACCTCCAGCTTGCAATCATCTACAAAGTTAGTCAGCCATAAACATTCACTGTTTGCTTCCACTTCAGAGAAATAGATGCCAAAAACAGTGGCCTCAGTAGTGAGCCGTGGGGGACTCTGCTAGTGACTGATATCCTGTTGGATGTGGCATCACCTATTTTGACCTTTTGGATCCTATCAGTGAGTCATTTACCTATCAAGTGGATGATAAAAGGGTTTATATTTAATCTACTGAGCTTGTCTATAAAGCCTAAGTTGGGTAATATATCAAAATGCTCGACCAGGTTGAGGTAAGCTGTCTGAACTGTCTTGGCCACATTCACTGCTTTTTTGCCACTCTCAAAGAAGTCCACCACATTTAATAGGCAAAACCTTCCTTTAACAAAGTCAAACTGTGATAGGAAGGATCAGGAGGATCACATTAGCCACCTTCCATTATTTATGCACATAACCTGACTGTAGGCTACAGTTGAAAAGTGATTCAAGTGGACCAGAGAGGTCATGTTTTATGTCAAGTAGTAAGCATCCCTGGATATTATTTTGGCCTGTTGATGCAGTGTATTTCGGCTTGTAAAGTGCATTGCAGAGATGTTCACTAGTGATGGTTGTGTGTGTGATGCCCATGCCCTGGCCCAGTAATCAAGGAGGCTCAATCCTCACCACTAACACCAGAGAGGGCGTCTCATATATGAAGAAAGGATAACAAATACATGCAGTAAAGTGCAATTTCTCTTAAGAGCACACAGAGATCACAGTCAGTCTGGGGCTGGTCGCTCCCTTGCTCTCCAGGTCCCCAATAAGATTCCCCACTGGCACAGCTATAGGGTTCAGATCTCAGCCAGCTGGGCAAGCTAAAATCTCCAGCACCCCCTCTGTTGAACCAGTGCTTCGTGTCCCTGCCCAAGTAGCTGACACACACACACTTTGAGATAAGAGGTTATATAACCACACAGACACTTCTGGGGAAGGCTGGCACATGTTCTCCAGCTGTGCCCCTTTAACCCAGACTATACGGTAGTACCGGCTGCCACCACCCAGCTAATATTATCAGCTACCTAAAGGCCCTTAAAAAGGTGTCCAATTATTATTGTGCAATATTATTATCCAATTGGTAGATGTGACTAAACAGCCAAGGCTTATTAGAGTGACTTGGTACAGTAATCACTATAAATATGCAATGTACTCTAGAGCTTAAATTATCTCTACACAAAACAGCCACAGTTAAACAGTTTTAAAATATTTAATAATAAATAATCAAAACCACAAGACAATACTTTCTACTGCACAGTGCTAGTCGAAAGAGTTCAGAGATCACACAGAAATACTTAAAATAAATCAGTAGTACAGTTCTGACATCACAGAAAAACACTTAGTCTAAACTTTATAGTTCCTAGCTAATTTAAAAGAAAACTTACATAAGACAACAGGCAGAGTGCTGATAAGTTGGATGATCTAGACAAAAATGCTTAATGCCTTCTGATTTTCTCTGTTTAAATTGCTATTGCAATTCTGATAAACATTACATCATCTTTTACACTTTCCTGGTGTTCCCAGGCTGACAGATTAACTGCATTTACATTCTTAACATCTCCCTTTTGTTATCTTGCAGCTGGTCAGGAAACAGAGCAATAAAAATACATTTGCATGTTTAAATCTAGCAATTTAACTCTTGGTTAATCAATAGAAAGATTTCTTCATCTAGACTTTTCGCAATCACTCTCCACTTCAAAGGGTCACCATATGCTTTACTTTGGTCAGTAGCATGCACTGTTGTCACATTTATTTCCAGTTCCACATGTAACTGGAGATCAGGTGATGACTGGGGGATAAAGTTCAGCTGAACTTCACATTTACATTCACACACAGTCATAACTGTTCAGAGAAAACATCCAAGGGAAACAGAAAGAGAATGATGACCTACTTCCATAAACTGCCATGAAGTGTTTACTGAGGCAGACTGCATTATTAAACAGTGCAGGTCACCATAATACTGTTATGTTCAGTTATATTAATGTGGCATGAGGCAGTGTCAGGTGTGCTTCCATTCAAATGTCAGGATATGTTACATGTGCTTGATTTGCATATGGTTGCCATGCTTCATACTGGCCATTATACAAATGTTCAAGTGATGTCCTGATTTCCATGGCATAGTACTGATCTCATTGGTAATGGATATATTCTCCCTGTCATGTTCTTTTATTGGTCATGTGAATAATTATAGATAAAGTGACACTGGAAATGTGTTATGTGCATTATGAACCATGCACTAGCAGTAATTCTGTTGATTAAAATTGTACTACTTGCTAATGTTTGCACCATTTAAAGCTGATCTGTGTTTTAAATAAGAATGTTTATGTATGCTGCTACACCTTCGGTCTCATATTTGTATTTGCATAACTCACCTGTGGATGGTATGTTGATTAAGTAGGTTATATTCCAGATATGCACATCATTTTCATACTAAGTTCTGCTATGATCTTCATGGGAATGTTCTACATGATACACGTTTGCTTTTCATTTCTGTTGGATTTTGCATTTCATCTTAACAGAGCATGGGACCCATGGACATTTGCCTATTAGACATAGACGATGATCATATGCAGGGCCAATGCCAGAGTCCTCAAATGATGACAGTGATGATGATGACAATGATGAGAAAGCTGGACCTGTATCTACCTGAGCCATCATGCCTGCTGCACCACAGAGGAGACAACACCAGTACCACAACTGAGATGATTATCGGGAAAAGATCTTGGAGTGTGTGACCAACATGTTATGAATAAAGATGAGGGACATGATAGGGACATTCTTCCAGGATATGTCACGGGCTATGCATGATTTGTTCAGGGAGATAGCCCGTGAGATCATTCATGAGGCTTAGCTCCATCAGGCTGGTCCCCCCAGTATGTAAGTATTGTCTGTGTGTTTCAGTTGTATTATGTGCCAACATGCTGATTGCAATATAATTCATTGGACTGTATATGGATTCTTGTGCATGCATAGTGTGTAGCTGACATGCTTGGGTGTTATTGTTGTGTGACATTTAATTATGTTTCAGTGGGTATGTGACACACATTAACACATTACATTTTCATCCCACATTCAGCTGTGAATGCAATGTGGCAGTTAACCTTCAGCTAGAGCTGCAAGAATTAGGCTGTAAACATGTGTTTTATTGAGCAGAAATGACAAAGAAAATATGTTGTCCATAGTCCAGAACTAATGGTTTGGAATTGTGTATTGACATATCATGTATGTGCAACAGAAGGACATGTCATTTCCTGTGTGTTTTGGATGACAGTTGTCTTGATGTCCCACTGACATGATATGGTGTGTGTGTCATGCATTGGCAATACCGATGCCATGTGGGATCATATGCATAGCTATGTGCAGTCCTCACTTTCTGACAGTATCAAATAGAAATTTAGCATTAATCTGTACATAGTGGTACAGATAATTTATTCTGTAACAGTACATTATACTGTATTTGCTGTATCTTAAGTTTCCACATCCACTATTTATTGACATAAGTTCACACCTTCCACAAATAGTTGCACACATTAACTGATTGTACATGTGTGTGCACATAGTCAGATCCATACTGACACACAGTTGTACCTTTGACATGTGAGCTGTAATGATACTCACAGGAATATTCTTTGATCAGTAATGACTAGGGTGGGTGACATACACTTATGTTTATTTGACATTTGCCTGACAGTATATATGTATGTGCTTGAAATTATTAACTTGCTTACCTATGCATGTTGATGTTGCATGATTGCACACTACTCTGTATGTGTGTTTTATACATGGCCATTTCTGTGGACATCAGAAATTATTCTGCTCATGTGACATGCATTTTCCGTTTGCTTAAATGTATTTTGAGTTGTCTTCTTCAGCACACATGCATTTGTAGTGTGTCAACTTACCTTGTTCTTCTTTTCCCTGATGTTGGCCCAGGTTGTCCACCTCCCTTCCACCTTCATATTCCTGTATTATATTTTGCATATATATTTGCCTTTTTTGCAGTTATTGACCATTGCCATGTCTTATTTTGCTGACACAATGAATGTGTGCCAAATATGTGGACATTTTATGATGCTGGACATCTGCACACATGTCTCTGTCTACTGCTTCCAATATATCCTTGTTCTCATTATAACTGTGTATTAACCAGTGTACATTGTTCAAATCCATGTGCACAACCTGATATATTTTTTAAGCTGTAGTGTCATATTTTTATAAATATCCTTAAATGTCATTGGCGTGCTTATGTGTATTGACCTTGCTTTAATGTGCATTCCATTTAGGCCAATAACAGTCATACATATACACCTACACCTTGCCTTTGACTTGCCATATGTGTATAACATGTATGCATTCCATTATACATTTGGGTTGTGTACACCTGCTTGTATATTTAGCAGACATTTTTTGTTTCCTTACAGTACTTCTGGTTGGCACTGTGCGGTCATAGGTTTGGTTATGTCCTCTGATGGAATTATCTATCACTGTTAGGTTGGCATTTGCTCATCTGTGATGTTGACTGGCTTACACTTTCACAGCTGATGACTACTTGGATATGTGTTTATTTATCCAATGTGCTGTAATCTTTATTTATTACCCTACAACACACATCTACCTTTGGGTATACACTGCTACACTGTTTGCGATATGTTTTAATAGATTTTTCTGCATTTCGCCATGACCGGTATACATCCCCACCCTCTCTGACAACTTTCCATTGCTCATGTTGTGTAGTGTGCTGTCTGTATACCTTACCTGTCCTTACTGTTTTTTTTTCCAACCTTTGTCTGTCTTGTGATATTTGTTCTATGGGTTTACCTGCTGTGATGACCTTCTCTTCCTCTCTCCTTCTGTTTTCCTAAAAAATGGGGCCTATTCCCACCACAAAAAAAAAAAAAAAATTGCCCATGACCCTTTGACTTTCTTTCAGTTTTTCCTATTCAGACACCCATACCCCACATCTTCTTTTCTATTGTGTCACTTTTTTGAGAATGTTCCCCCACACAAGTCCCAAGCCATTGTTATTTAATGTTATCTGTGGCAATATACCCATGATTGCCCTTTGACTTTAATTTTTTTATTAGAAATTTTATGGATTCTGTTTGAATCCTAAGTAAAAACAGACATATTTTATTAGTGCATGACATACGGAGATATCTGTATTATCTCTGAGCTTACTGCACAGATTGCTGAAAATATGTATTACAAAGGGCATGGAGCTTCAAAGCAAGTATATTTTGTTAGTAAATGAATTATGGAAATAACCATAGTTGTTTGAAATGTTTCTGGACACATTTCTGAAAATATGTATTATGAATGCCATGCATCTTACAGCAGTAGGATAGTCAGCTTTTTTTTTTTTTTTTTTTTATAATAATGGAGTCAGTTATATTCCGTAGTTGTCCTTAACCTCATTGAACTGATTCTGTTATAAATATGTAGGAAAGACTATCAGGTTGCTTGAAGTGTGATAATCTTTTTGTAACTTTTGTATGAAGTGCTTTGACAAAAACATCTCATTACTTACAGATTACTTGCAAGTTTGTTTATTGCGCCACTGTGATTTTGATACTCGTTGTGCACGGAGGTATTCTGAGTTCATTGTGCTGCATTTACATATTACAACATTATCTGCAAGTTTAACGCTGATATCGGTGTAATGCGCCCAAACCTGCAAACTTTATAGAATCTGGCCCACCGTCTTTTTGTTCCAGAATAATACTATAACTAGTTTAGTCATTTTTAGAAGCTAGTTAACTAGCACATGCTTTCAAGCCACTGGTTTAGTCTTCTAACCTGGTGAAAGTATAGAGTGGCATTCATAGTCCTAACACTTGAGTGCAGCAGGTGTGTGCACACCTCATGCATAGGCAGAAGTACAAATAAGATGTAATTCAGACATAAGCTATGCGAAAGCTGAATAGTGAAAAGATGGTTTAGGAAGTCTTATGTGAATGAGGAGATAATGAAATGCAAATGAAAAATGTGTGGAAAATATACAACTTTCTTAAGTAACTTTGTCTCTGTTACTATCTTTTGTAATTCATAGTAATTTTTTGAAGTGCATATGTGTCATATGCAGATAAGGTTATAAAAAAATGAGTCTACACCTTTTCTTCCACTTTGTAACCCATAAAGATGTCCATTTGAACTGCAAGCCTGACTGTTTCCTCTTTTGTGTTGCTTGTCTTGGTCATGCTAAAATCTGCAGTGTTGAGCACTATTTGCGGGCCTAGGAGAAGAAGGTATAGACAAAGAATAATTCACCTGATCTCTGGTGAACAGGAGTTACGGTACAGGTTTAGAGTGGAGAGGGATATAATAATGGCTTTATTGAACTTGTATACTTGCAATAAACTGGGGAAATGCATGGCCTTTTTATATCTGTGGATGCCAAAGTATGTATAGCCTCACTATAGTTACCATGGGAAGATTTCAGAGACAGACTGGGGACATGTTGGGTATTGTACAGGCTTCTACCTTGTAGATACTGCAGAAGTTCTTCAATATGCTCTTGGCACATGTAGATAAGCATATCTGTTTTCCAGTGTTATCACAGGACCAAGACAGTACCATGGGTGCCTTCTAAGGAATGATACACTTTCCTGAAGTGCTTGTTGCAACCGATTATACCCATGTTGCTATAAGGGCCCCATCTGGACCAGGGGTTAAAGTACTGGAACAGGTCGGGCTGCCATTCTATCAACTTCCAGGTAGTGTGTGATGTACAGGGGTGTATTACAAATTTTTCAGATTAGTATCCTGGCATTACCCATTATTTTTACATTTGAAACACATGGAATATTTCGAACACAAGCTGTAGTACAGACTACCCCCCTTTGGTTATATGTCTGTTCCCTGTTTTGTTTTCCATGTCATGCAGGCCACCCACTCAAAACTTGGCTAATGACATTAGTCCATATCCACAGATAGCTGCTGAGGACCACTTTAACACTACCTTGCTCCAGACACGGATATTCCTCGAGCAAGTGTTTGGCCTTCCTCAAAACTGGCTTCCATTGTAACATGTTTACAGCCTGCTGCATTCTGCGTAAAATGATCATGCATCTATTTGGTGAGGAACTGCAAAGCCTGTCACTGATTTTACCAATGCAGGTCCCTCTATATTTTGTCCCAGCAGTGATGATAATGATGACAATGGCAGCACCATGGCAACCACTGTAACAGGCTTGTGCATGGTACATGGCTGTGCAGGTGAAGTGGCAGCAAGAGGAATACAACTATGGGCCATGACATTCACTACATGACAGTGTAAAGTTACAGATATTTCTTGGCGTGTGCAGTGTTTCATGTGAGTTACATTGTGCAGTGATTAACCAACTTACACTGCGCATCAGACATTTCTCCATGTATCATACACTAATGTGTTAGTCATACGGTACTAGCTGCCATCATTTGTACAGTGCTCAGTGGCACACATGATAGTTACAATGGCAGAGTTTGCATGAAGTGTAAAGCAGCAGGTATTGTGCAATAGGTCTAGGACAATACTTGGAGTAACCAGCTGCTGTGTGTTACTGAAGCTGTGCTTATTTGTTAAAGGAAATGTAGTTTGTTTTTCATCATAAAATGTTGCCAATTATGTCGCTGTTCTTTTTTGTCTCCTTCATTTCCTTCAGGTGCAAGAATTACGTGCAGCATTTTCTCATGTGAAGCACATGTGATGTGAAGTCTGGTGAGACCTGACTGCCTTCTTCTTGGGAAAATCCACATGAATACCTGCAGTACTTTTTTGGCACACAAGTGATATCTGGCCTACTCATCCATTATGCATGCAAACACTGCTTTGACCATATGCAACTGTGTCCCCAGTGTGCATCTGGTAAGTCCTTACTACTGTGTGGCTGAAGGCTGACACTGATGCCATATGTGCAATTTCCTAATGCATACCTTGCAACAGTCTAACCATCTCTACCTGACTCTCAGTGGCAGCAGCATTCACCTGTACTATGTCATAGACATCTGCTGCTGAGAACACATGGCTTTGCATTTCCCTGGAGCTAACTGTGACCAGAGAGAGAGAGAGAGATGTCATCACTTGGCATCCCTGTGTACAGGGATAACAATGAGTACTGCTGCCTCAAAAAGTGTTGTTTCTTCATCGAGGAGTTCAGGTTGTGCACAGGAAACAAATGTTGAGCTACATGGTAATCCCTCCTTGTTGTAACGTCATTTCCTCATTCATGCTGAGTTCTTAAACCTTTGTCACTAACTATAGAGCTATCCACCTGTTGTGAAGTATGACACCCTGCCAGTGTACTTTGTGACTGTGTGCCACTGTCCTCAGGCTATGTCATGAGAATAAGAGCAATGGCATCATTGTCGAGAGCCATATGGCTGTCAACATCAACCTGCAGGGCTACAGCCGAGCATGTGATTGTTTCTGCCTGTGACCCTGTTAGGAAATATGTAATGCTGCTGTTAATGTGACCTTTGACAGGTTTATGACTTCCTACTGAAGGAATGATCTCCACACTAACTGTGCAGTAACAGCAGAGGTGGTGCTACAGCAGAGGATGTAATTGTTTCTGCCTGTGACCCTGTAAGGAAATATGTAATGCTGTTTTTAATGTGACCTTTGACAGGTTTATGACTTCCTACTAAAGGAATGATCTAAACACTAACTGTGCAGTGATGGCAGAGGTGGTGCTACAGCAGATGTTGATGAAGTACCTGATAGGGAAACATAGTAGTAATATGTACACAGTTACTGTAATAATTATGCCTATCCTGAAATTAGTAATGCAAGCATAACACTAACCTTCTACACTGCCTGTTTGTATTTGTTGGAGATATGTGAAAGTACTGCTGTCAATGACAACTTAAATTATTTCTGCACCATCCTTCTCAGCATCAAGGTCAGTGTCCCTTCTAAAGAGCTGGTAGTCCTCATTAAGTGTTAACTGTTGGAAAGTGGAAATTTCTCCACCAGTGCTGCTATGGCACTTGCATTCTGCCTATCCTTTATCCTTGCACATCTCACTATGTAATTAGATCTTTCCCTGCATTTATGTCAGCCACAAATTGATTTCCTACCTTAGCTTGCTCTGCCTATTCCAGAAATGTTTTCCATATGTCCTACATGCATCCTCGAGGATATGGTTTCCCTCAGGATTGATGTTCTCTCCTGTGGCTTGCTTCCTGATGCTGCAGCATCTTTTCCCTAAAATACAAATTTGGAAGTAATAACATTCCTATCCTATGCAAGCCCAATCAATTATATGACATATCATTTCAATGAGGAATTGAACAGCAGCAAAAAAATATAAGCATTACTGTTCTACACAACACTTTTTGTAATTCTCGCTGCTGTAATTACTTTTCTCTTATAGGTTCATAGGCAAGTACTAGGCTAGCTATCCTTGTGGGCCATTTTAAGCCACCCAACTTCCCTTTTGATGCTTGAAATAACCTATTCCATTTAGTTAGAGATTGGCCTTACGTCTCCCTGTTGAAATGTCAGCCAAAGAAAAGAACAAAAACCCAGGAAAAGCAAATCTCAAAAATTGCTCTTCTCCTTTAAACTTTTTTTGCAAGGGGTAAGACCCTCCCACACCCTCAGTGTGGGGGGCACCCCCTGAACTTATATACCAACTCTGACATTGCCATAGCTTGGAGAAAAGGGAATATTTTGAGAAATGACATCACTCGGCAATTCAGTCTTCTCATTTTGGGACTAGCTTTAGTGGGTCCCAACATTTCAAACTGGTACCGGCCTTACCCATCCCATGGTTCATAATTATGTATTACCCCTAATACAAATAAATGAGATCATACCATAGATAATTTGAGGGGGTCCATGCATGGGATTTTGGGACTAGCTTTAGTGGGTCCCAACATTTCAAACTGGTACCGGCCTTACCCATCCCATGGTTCATAATTATGTATTACCCCTAATACAAATAAATGAGATCATACCATAGATAATTTGAGGGGGTCCATGCATGGGGTAAAGCATTTAGCAACTGCCTCTGTTATAGGTTAGTATGAAGCTAATTGCCCTTATGAGCCATTTTAAGCCTAGCCAATTATCCCTTGTGAGACTCAAACCCTGCACCTTGTGTTTGTATGGCAAACACCTTAACCATTAGGCCACCCTCCCAACATCCCAGTTCATTATTAATACTGGGGCAGTCCTTGGGTAAATGTACTGATTCCCATCTGTAGATTCATGTTGTGCTTGAATATGGACAGGGGTTAACCTTGTTTAATGTGGATGATGAGTCTGTTCCAGAGCAGCAGTATCTTCGGCAAGATATACCTCCAAACTGTTCTGCTGATGTTGCAAAAGAGGTTTTGATCCATAGAAAGAATATTTCTGATGCCATTTGACTTGCTGATGTGCAGTAAATCCATTAGTAATAGGTAAGAAGATGCTTTGTATGCCAGACAGAGGTCACATCTTAGCATTCTTAAGGATACCAGTATAGTGACCGGGGTTGAGTTGGTTAACAAAGGGTATGTTGTTTAGGCCTTGTATCCAGGCCATTTAGTAGGGTATCTCCATGGCTGTTCCAGTTATTGTATGTGTCTGGAGAGATATATGCCAAAGGGGGGCATTATACTCAATGATTGGTCTAATGAGGACCAAGTAAAGAAAGACAATGAGATTCATAGACAAATACTAAGCTAATAGCCCTGAATGAGCATTTTAAGCCTAGCCAATAACCTAAGGTCAGAATCAAACTCCACACCTTTTGCCTTTGATGTAAAGACCTTAACCATTATGCCAATCCCACCCTCTTCCCCATATCTGGACACAATCCCATTCCCAATTTCCTTCCCTTTATTTTGTTCTCAGTGTTATTACTGATCATTTGTTATGTGTAAGACTGTACACAGTGAAGTACAGGCCTGTGAAGAGGTATTGGAATGGTGGGGAAAAATAAGTGAGAAGTAATTTTTCAATTGTTTATTCCTACAGTTGCAGTAAGGCAGCCTGCACTTTGGTCTGAGCATTTCCATCGCAGATACTACAATCTGCAGTAAGCAAATGTTATATATATTTAGGTAATGAAAAGTCAATGAACACAACACTGAATATGACACTCTACACAGTCAGAGTAACCGGTCTTAGATTTACAGCAGGATTGCAATATTTCCCACCTTACCAATAAATCAGAGTCTAATCACAAAGATGTCACATTAAATTGCACTCACTTCTGCACGTTGCAAAAAATCTTATCTGAACTGTGTCTGTTTTAAACTTGTTTTATTTAATTTGCCCTTTCTACCACACTATGCAGTGGCAAGTGGTTGTCAAACTAGTGAACTCTAAAAACTGTGATGGAAATTTGGTCCTATTTATGAAGTCCTTACGCAAGCACGGCCCTTCAGTGCTTATCTTTATGAATTACATCATACTGCATGTGTGTAAGTACATGCACTGGCTTAGTGGGGTTCCTACTGCTGTGGCAAGCCAAGAAGTGTTCATGCATGTGCATGCAAGCTCTTCAATCCTTAATTTAACAAAATTATATGGATGCATGTGAAAGTAGTCTGGGAAAGCACCTGTTTTTTTGCATCAAGGTGGAGTCATCACAGGGTGTAAAGTGGAGGACAGACTGATGGCATACTCCTGTGGGTGTAGTTAATAGTCTAGTAATCTCAGGTTAAGACTTACCTCTTCATTCTTATTTGGACCTAGCAGATACAACATGGTGTCTGTGAAGGCTCAGGGTCACAGCCCAAGCTGGACTACGAAGGATCAAGACTTTCCTTTTATAACTGCAAAAATTGGAAGTTGCAGCCATTGGCAACCATGGAAACAAAACTGATATATTGATAGAGTTGAGGACAAGCTGCCAACCGTTACTAGCATACCATACCTCAGGGAGCAATGCACCCATGATAACCCATATATATATATATATATACATATATGTACGCACATAAATATGTGCATAGACTTTTGTTGATTATGCGGACCTTAACAAGTGGACTGAAATTATGTTAAGTGTGGTAAACAGGCTGTGTCACTGGCATAAGTGTTGAAAATGTTTGCAAAGGTTTGTAAAGCACATAATTTTTATTGCAAAGGAAATAAGTTTTGCTGTATTATGATATTAATTGCACTTCAACCTCAACCATTTTATTCTGCTGTTGTTTGTTGTCAATACTATTACTTTTACTGCTTTACCATGGTCATAATTCAGCTTGTTTGGTGAAATGTTTTAAGTAAAAATGCATTCACTTTATGTATTACTTATATGTTCATCTGTCAAGGGCCCTTGCAGCACCTTTCTGTAAGACATGCAAAATGGTATTGTTAATATATTGAGAATTTCTAGATCTTAATTCACCTTTTACAAATGATACACTGACAGACACCACACACCTCACAGGGGGATAGGAAGTCAGCTACTATTGTCCATTAGGTATTATATTACAGCAGACTGAAATCCTTCCGGCCCTGATCAATGCCATATTTTTCCAGGTTTGCCTAATGATGAAAATGCCATTGCAATATCATATAGATAGTAGCAATATAAAATACATATATCAGGAAGTGAACATTAATGGCAATAATGAATTTGAGCCACCCAGCTAAGATATTTGGTACCCCTGAATATATCAGCTTCAGAAGTTCAGTACTGCCTGTACACAGTTTCTTTTCCATTGCACAGAATTCCCTCATTTTACTGTAGACATACTTAAAAGTTATTTTTTTGGGGTGTGGATACCTTACCTATTGAATAGCCCGAATTTAAATATTTTACTATTTTACAATGACCCATGCTGTAGAATATTGTTTATATTTCCATGGTTATAGGTTTCATTTTCTTGGATGGCGCAGTGGCACAGTGGAAATTGCTGTCACCTCACAGCAAGAGGTTCCCTAGTTTGATTCATGGCTGTGGTGCTTTCTGTGCAGAGTCAGCATGTTGTCCTTGTGTTCATGTGGGTTTCTTTCAGGTGCTCTGGTTTCCTCAAACATTCCAAAGACATGCAGTAGGTGGATTTGATACTTTAAGCTGGCCATAGGTGAGTGTGTGTTTTGGAAGAACTACTGAGGCAGGGATAGCCACCTAGTGGTGTAAACCTTGGCTCTAGATGATTGTCACTGTTGAAGTGACCTTGACCTCATGTGCAAAATGGGTTGTGGATTGATGTTTCATTTGCTTATAGACAAATTGTAGTGGACAGGATAAAATGCAGGAAAAGCAGGGGGTTACACAGCAGAAAGAGTACAGCTATTTTATCTAACCAAAGTTACATGGGGAAAACCTCATAGAAGTATTAGCTGGAATACTGCCCTTTTTTGAAGAGCACTGCACAAACAGTCAGTGTTAGTAATCCCTCCCTTTTCCTGTTATTTTCTCTTATTTTGAAAGCTGCAGATGATTTTGAGTATAACCACATGTGGTATCAACGGAGACAGAAAAAAACAAGTCCCTGAAGTATGGCTTACTATCAACAATGGCATACAAAACTACAGGTAAAATGCAAATCAAATTAAATTGAATAATCATTTAACCACAGATTGCAGTCTGTCATATTTACAGATAGAGTAAATGGTCAGTAAATGTAGATTTAGTGTGGGTTGCATAATTTCATTACATAAATTCATTTAATTATTCTATCATGGTAATGGAAATGCAGTAATGCAAAGATGAATAGTTTTGAAGTGCTTAAATACTTGAAGCTGAACCAACAGCTGCTATTATTTTCTGTTAATGAATTACAATTCTATCTATCTATCTATCTATCTATCTATCTATCTATCTATCTATCTATCTATCCATATATCTGTATTTCTATCTGTGTACACATAGTTGCTGATAGTTTCAGATTCCTGAATAAAAAATGTTATTCTGTGATTTTTATTTCATTGAAACCAGTGCTATAACGTAATTTACAAACTATGAGTCATTTTGTTGTCTCCATCATTCTGTCTCTCTCTGTCTATCTCTTTTCTTTCCATTTTGAGAGAGAGAGAGAGAGAGAGAGAGAAAGAGAGAGAGAGAGAGAGAGAGAGAGAGAGAGAGGGAGAGAGAGAGACAGAGAGACAGAGAGAGAGAGAGAGAGAGAGAGAGAGAGAGAGAGAGAGAGAGAGAGAGAGAAAATCACTACCCCCTACTACCCTACCTGGCTCCACCCCTGCAGACACGGTGAGGCATGTTAGCCTGAGGAGCCATCACAGTGAGCTTCATATCTTGGTGGAGGCTGCAGAAGAGAGTGGTACCCATATAAATGCGTGTCCTCCAATAGGTTCAAGACTCAATGTCCTGGACTGCTCTTACAACACAGCCACAAGAGGCCTTGATCCCCTCTCTGCTGGGGTTAACCACCCCAGGAAAATCAGGACAGCATAATACAGGAGGCTCTCTAGACCAGAATGATCTCATGCAAATCCCTCAACTGATGTCTGTCTACCATCTAGATGTCAGTCTCCCACACCATTTGCCAGCCAAATATACTGCTCATGTCTGTCTTTTATGTTTATGTCTTAAGAATTCCTTAACTCTTGCCTAACCCTCTCTCCTGAACACTCTGTCCTTCCTTCTCCAACTTCCTTTAATAGAAAATGGTCTATCCTAACTGAAAAATATCACCCATCCTCTCCCACCTCCTGCAGCACAGCTCTCTTAATGTGTTCCTTTTTTGTTTCCCTTCTATGCTCCCTTCCTTTTTTCTGTCCTGTCTTCCTGTTTCCAAACTTATTAAATCCCCAACAGTGGGTCTGTATGACACATTCAGAGTGAATTCAAGTTTTTAAACAGGTTTCATAAGCTGCTGCTCACCAGTGATGTGCCATAACCAGCACAAATTCTTGTGGAAATTTCTCTAGAGATCTGCACTTCCTGCCAGCTGAAAAAATCAGACAGCAGCATTCATAGGCTCATAGGCTCATAGGATGATACTAGGATATTGGCCTGGAGGCTTTTATAAGCCTACCAAAAATTTCACACATGTTCCCTCAAAGTCAACAATAGTTTCCCCTGTCCAGCACTGGGTCAGTGGATGCCCCACCTTTGTGTAGAGAGATCACAGTGGCTGTCCTCCATTCAGGTGGGATGAAGCTGGTGCTCAGGCTTTGTTTGAATAGGGTGTCTAATGGAGCTGAAAGCTCATGCCTGAGTTTATGTAGGATATAGCCAGGAATGTAATCGGGTCCCATGGAGACTATATATTTTGCCTTTGAGAGGGCATTAAGGACCTGCTTCCTTGTGATGTGGGAAGGGGGGCAGGCGCTGAGGATGTTCTGGTTTATTGATGGGGGGACAGGGGGATGAAATTTTCACTGAACCCGTCTGCCAGCAGGTTGGCTATATCTATGGCATTTGTATGTGGTGTTCTTGACTACCAGTTCAGAGCAGATTTGGGTGTTGCCTTTGAGATTGCAGACATATGTGAAGAAGGCCTTGTGATTGTCCTTAGTAGATGTGGCCAATCTAGACTAGAAATTAGCCTCAGTGGATTTCACCAGTGACCTTATTTGCTTGTTCAAACAAAATAGAGATTGCTTCCAACTTGGCACCTGCTCCTTCTTGGTCCTAGACAGCAATTGTTTCCTTTTATTATAGAGTTTATTTATTGCTGCTGTCCAAAAGACATGTTTTCTCTTCCTTGAAGAAGATTATTTAGTCCTGTTAGGTATTGCTGTGTCCATACAACTATGTAGGTGCTCATATAGTTTTTTGGTGTAGGCTTGGACATTAGTGCTAGTTCCAATTTAAGGGATGGTGGTTGTGAAGCTGCTTATACCTGCTCTGAGGAGACTGTAGTCAGCTTTGAAAATATTTTTTTTTGTTTGACCCTGACAAGTGGAGGGAGTCAGGGGAGATGGTGACTTCAAAAGTGATCTCCTTATAATCGGATCTTACTAAGGAGGATGACATTGTAGGGGTGCTACAGTGGCTACTCATGTTGGTTAGGACCAGGTCTAGGATATTTTCACCTCTTGCAGGGGTGTCAACTAGCTGATCCAATGCATTGGCATTGACAAAGTTGAGAAATCTCTGGGCATTCATGTTTGGGCTATAATAGGTCTTCCACTTTATGGCTATGTAGTTAAAGTCACCCAGGATCATGGCAGAGGGTTGAATCTTGATGGATTCAAGTAAGTCCAGATAGCTGGAGTGGGAGTCCAGAGTCATGGTTGGGGGCCTGTAGTGAGCTATGATTTGAATAGGTGTTTTGTCAATGGTTAACTGCACTTGGCATGTCTCCTGTGCATCATACCGTTTGACCAGCCTGGAGGTGTGTATGTCTTTGATAAATATTGAAACTCCACCTCATTTGGCTTTGTAACCCTCCATTTGGGGTCTGAAAGTATGGTAGGATGAGTAACCTGGTAAGGCTGGGGTGCTCTCCACGTTTCAGTGACTGCACAAATGTCAGCATCCTCCATGGCAAGGAATGCTTGCAATGAGTGCAGTTTCATGCTAAGACTCCTAGCATTTAGCAACATGACCGTTAAATTTCTTTTAGAAGAATTTTTCATGTTGATAATTTTGTGCTCATAACTTTGCCTAAAAAATGCACAGTGGGGAGGCAAGAGTCTTTGTCAGAAGCCTGAAGCCCAGGGGAGACAGATGAAGGCCATCTCTGGCAAAGCATTGTGGTCTGTCAATCATGTCCTCCCAGGCTGTCAGGTACTGGATCCCATTGGAATGACACCAGAAACTAAGCCAATTGTTAAAGTCAATCATTTTTTGTTTGTATTAAGGCATCATTCTGGGTGATGGTAGAATGCTGCTTAAGGCTAGGAACATCCCTGCCTGGGACACACACTCAGTGAGCTCTATCATGTCTCTCTTCATATAGTCCAGAGAGGTACATCTCAATTCATTCACATCAACATGGACTATGACAGAGTCATAAGAGTACCTGTTGTTAAGAGACTTGAGAGTATGTGTGATATGGCAGAGTCTAGCACCTGACAAGCAACTTACCGTGACTTTCTCCTTGTCTAGCCTGCTGAGGGGCACATCTATGTGTCTCACAATAGAGTCTCCTGCGACTGGTATATTATGTGGGTTTGTGGCTGGGCCTTAGAGGCTGTGAGACACAGACATGTGTACTATGTGTGATGCCTGGTGCTGTGGGTTGTGATGTGCGTGTCTGTTTTTGCTTCAGAGATCTCTTTTGTTTAGGTATGTTTTGTTGAGAACCCCTGCATACATAGGAGTGTGTTGTACAGATGTGGGTGGTGTTAGAGGTGTGGTGTTCATAGTGTTTGTGCAGACAACCCTCTCAGTGCCAGATGTACTGGCTTGTGACTGAAACAGCAAGGATTCTAGGTTCGTAATGTAATTGCATGCCTCACATATTGTGTTCCTATGTGGTAGTAGTAAAGGGTTGTCTGTGTACATAATTCATGAATTTAGTTACATGTGAAGCATGTTCACAACTCTTGAGTCATTTCCACACATAATAAAACTCTTTGTATACGAGTTTAAGCAGATTCACATGTGGAGGGAATATAGTGGGTGTTCCCTTGGAAGGTTCAGAACTTGTAAATGCAGCACTGCTTGACAGCACTTTGCATGTTTATATATAAGTGTAGCAGCACTATTTGCGGATTCCCTTCATACATCTGTAGTGTGGAGCTATAAACACCACCCACTCCCTTGTTATTTGCTGTATAGCACTGTTTAAGTTTAATTAAGACCCCAGCTGGTTTACCTGAACTTATACCAAGAACAAAGACATCCATCATATCAGCAGCCAAGAAAAAAAAAATACCACTATTAGTAAGCTTTGAAATGCCAAGCAGTAACACGATCTAGTGTCACAAGGAAGCTAAAGTACAGCTGACCATTAATGCATACTGAAAACCTTTCCAGAGTTGAAAAACATAGTCAAAACATAAGTCATTTCAAAACAAAAGTAAAGTATGAGCTATAGTTTCAAATATAAATGAGAATATAGTTCACAACGTACTGAACAAACTACCAGCACACCAGGTATGGGATTCATAAAAGTACAGTGTGTAGCTATGCTGCTCATTCACAGTTAATCTGCACTCCACAACAAAACATGACTAATCATGCATGCATCAATGAGCTGGAGTGGACCGCCAAGCAGCCTGTGCATTGGTGGCACTGGCACACCATCCAGAACTCTAATTACACTATACTACTCAGCAGTAAATAGCTCACTTTAATCAGGGGGATAGAGCACTGAGAAACAGTCAAAGATAAGGGCTATATGGAGCATTGCAGCTGTCCTGATAGAGTACAGCAATGTGAAACAGCCCAAGACAGGAGCTGTGTTTTGCAGAGCGCTGTGTACCATGGCTTAGAGAAGTTTTTTTATGCCTGGTACAGTGCTCTGCAGCAGAATGGAGCAAAACAACATGGAAAGCTTCACATAAAGTATGTTGTTTAACATTGGGGGGGGAGGCATATGGCCACACTCAGCAGGGAAAAAAAAGTAGAAAAGGAATGTATAGATAATTTAAAGGGGGAATGACAGTAAGCACAGGAAAATACACACGGGTACAAGTTAGGAAGGTAGGAACACAATATATTTTTAGGAGAATAAAACCTTTTTTTTAATAGAGACAGTGGAGGAATAAGATGCATCGAATGGATCGGAAGGGAAAACAAATATGGAAACAGGGTGTAAGAGATTCTGCAGGTGCAAACAGACAAATATTAAACAGTGCAAACAAGCAAGGATGGCTATGCGTACAAGAGAATGGGGAGACAAGTGTGGTACATGCATATAGGGAGATCACATACTGGATATGGGGAATGACTCCCAACAAGTTTGGGCCAGAGGTCGATTTGCACCAAATATTCACCATATGATGGGTTGTTGTGGCTGATGGTATAGACCAAAGTACCATCTGGTAGCCTGGTGGGTGATGCCTGCTGAAAGAACATATCTGTGATCTACTCCAGGACCCTTTCTGTACATTTGAGGCAGTCATCAAGATGTCTGTCCACCACAGCCTCCATAGGTTCATAGGTTTATAGGTTGGTACTAGACTATCAGCCCTAGGCTATTTCTTCCCTGGACCCCTGTCTAGCAGGGTGACTGACATGATCCCCAGGGTGAATTTCCTTTCTCCTATCCAATCACCAAGGTTCCTTTTGAAGAGGGCCAAAGAGGCGCTCTGCTTGACATGTATGGGCAGTCTATTCCAGAGTCTGGGGAGTCACTGGTTCAGGAACCAATCCCTCCAGCATGTTTTGTTTATTGTGATGACAAGGTTTAGATACCTGGAGTGTGTGGCTCTGAGGAATTGGGATTTCTTTAAGTGTAGCATGTCCAACAGCTCTGGATTTGACATGGCCTTGTATGTTAAGCAGACATCACCTCTGAGTAGACAATATGCGACAGAGTATAGCTGGAGTTTTTAAGGTGATCAGCACTGGGTATCTGCTTTAGGCCTGTGATTCTTCTAGTGAGGTATTTCTGTGGCCTTTCCAGTTGCTGCAGATGTCTTGAGTGGTACATACCAAATGAGGCATTGCATTCTATAATGGGTCTAATGAGGGATGAGTATAGTGGGACAATGACCTCCTTTTTTCTGGATGAAAAGCCCTTAGTGATGAGGTGTGCCACATAGAAGGATTTCCTGACTGTTGTGGCGATGTGGTTATTGAAGGTGAGACCACTGTCCACCTGGGTGTACTGCCACCTATGTGGTAATTCACGGGTACATGTTTTTTCCCAAAGGGGATAACTATACATTTCTTGGCATTGAGCTTGAGCTCATGGCTCTGGCACCAAGCATCTGTTTCTATAAGGCCCTTTAGTAGAGTATCCACATAATTTGGGGATTCAATAATGGCTCCCAGTTTGCAGTCATCTGCAAATTTTGTTAGCCAGTCCCTTAGTGTTGGCCTGTACTTCAGAGAAGTAGATGCCAAAGAAGAGCGGTCCGAGGACTGAACCCAGAGGCACTCAACTTGTCACTTGTCTGGTGCTGGATTTGGAGTCGGCTACTTTTACAGTGTGGGTTCTGTCAGTAAGCCATTTGGCAACCCATCGAGTGATGTAGGGATTAATGCCTAGTTGAGTAAGTCTATCTATGATTCCAGAGTGAGGGATGGTGTCAAAGGCCTTGGCAAGGTCCAGATAGGCTGTGTGGACTGCCTTACCCTCATCCATGCCTCTGGAGACTGATTTGAAGAAGTCAATCAGATTCAGGAGACAATATTGGCCCTTCATGAACCCAAACTGGGTGGGGTCCAGTGTTTTGAAGGTTGCCAATGTCTTTGTTTATAAGTTCCGTGATAATACATTCCATGGCCTTGCAGATCAGGCTCATCAGACTAATGGGGCAGTAGTTCCCGAGATCCAAGGTGGATCTCCCCTTGTGGAGAGGGATAACTGTAGCTGTGTACCACTCAGTGGGCATGAAGCCTGAGGTGAGGCTATGATTAAACATGACACTTAGGTGAGGTGCCAATTAATTTTGTAGTTCGTGCAGTTCACAGCCCGGGATGTCATTTGGTCCCATGGATACTGTATTCTTAGCTTTGGAGAGTGTGTTTTTTACCTGTGTGGCCATTATTACTGGAATTTGGCAATCTTCCGGTATTGAGATGGGCCATTTAGAACTACCCAGCTGCAGCTGTGGCTGGGCTGCCATAGATGATGGGATAGGATTGCTCACACAAGGGAGTCCTTTACTCTTGTCCAGTGAGGCAGTCCCATCAACATCACCAAAATCAGTGGGCAGTAGTGTAGATGATGGGATGTAACCTTTGTCATCATGTGGATTAGCATAATGGAGAATAATGGAGAATGAGAAGGATGAGCAACAGATGACACAGGATGAAACTGAAGAGAATGTGGCACAGGAAGATGTTCTGGAACTTTCTGTAGAATGTCTGCAGAAAATAGAGAACAAAGAATGTACCGTATGTTCAGAAGAAAATTATCTACGAGAAGAGTTGTTTGATTTAATAGAGATGGATAGACATATTAAGATGAATGAAAGAAATAGACTACAAAAAGTCAATAAAACCCCAAAAGTTAGAAGTTTGATAACAGAAATGAACACAGTAATTAGGACTGTCCATAGGTGCGATATAACAGATATAAATAGTATATGCTACTGTGCAATTAAATTAATAAGAGATAAAGTCTTACCACAAAAACACAGGGCAATAAGGGAAAAGTGGAGAACTTCAATGCCATCGTGGATGTATTAACTACAGGAAACAATAAAGCAATCAAGACAAGAAGTGTCACTGTTAGAAGACTACAGAACAGGGATTGGATTAATAAAATTACTCAGAAAGATGTGATAAAAGCAATGCACAGTATCAGGACAGACCAGGATCTATTGTACACTATCACAAATAATAAACCAAAAATATCAGCACAGGCAGAAAAATGTAGGAGATATCCAGATAAATATAAAGGAAATCTACAAAATAAGCAATTTATTGATGACCCAAAATGTTTTAAAGAGCATTGGGGAACAAGGCAATAGGAACTGAACCACCACCAAAAAAAGAAAAAAAAATAGATACGTTTTGGAATAATATCTATGAAGATTCTGTGGAATATAATAAAAGATGCTAAATGGCTAGAAAAAGTAAAAGAAAGAATAAGAAGTTCAAAAGTACAGCATATGAAATGGGATGAAGTAATGGTCAGAGAGACTGAAACAAAGTTAAGAAAAGCTCCCAATTGGAAAACCACAGGCCCAGATGCAGTGCCTAACTTCTAGCAAAAAGTATTAACATCTTTACGTGAAGATTTAGCCATGGGTAAGAACTATTTAAATGCACACCCCAACACCAGTCTAGTTAACAGCAGGAAAAACAATACTCCTACTTAATGAGAAGTTTGGATTTAGAATGACATCTCATAACATATAATTTCTGTACAGTGCAGTTCAATTATAGACTGATCATACTAATCCCGCCATGTTGTCAGCCATTGGTACCTTCTGTGGCAGACCACCCACTTCAGTTCTCAGACCCCTGTGTTGTAATATAAAAGGCATGTCTGTACCTTTGTGGCAGACCACCCACTTCAGCTCTCAGTCCTCAGTGCTGTAATATAAAAGTCATCTCTGCACCTTTGTAGCAGACTACCCACTTCAGCTCTCAGTCCCCAGTGCTGTAATATAGAAGGCATGTCTGTACCTTTGTGGCAGACCACCCACTTCAGCTTTCAGTCCCCAGTGCTGCAATATACAGGGCATATCTGTACCTTCAGTACCAATAGCAATTTCATCTACAGGTATCTAGTCAGGATGGAAAAATGTGAATAAACATATAAATACAGCATATCTCAGAGCACTGTTGTTGAACTATTTCTTCCCAGGGAGGGAGAAAGTCAGTGTGGCATTATGTGAGGTCATCATAATGGTGTGTGTGTGTGTTTGTGTGTGTGTGTGTGTGTGTGTGTGTGTGTGTGTGTGTGTGTGTGTGTGTGTGTGTGTGTGTGTGTGTGTGTGTGTGTGTGTAATGTTGTGTGGATAGAGGGATACCTCTAACCTGGAAACCTGTTGAGTTAATGAATACAGTTTCTGCTGGAACAAAAGAAAAAAAAATGAAAGTGTTTACTGAGACTACTTTTGATGAACCTTTGCATATATATATATATATATATTTCTTTTGCAGGAGGACAAGTCCCCTCTCCACCACCCCATGTGGGGGGGGGGGGTGCTTCCATGTTTCCTGAACTTATAAATATGAACTCCAAGGTCATACAACAGCCGAGAAAGATGAAAACTACACTATAAGTGAAAACAGTTTTGGCAAACATTCTTCAGTCTTTTAACATTCACCAAAACTGCATTTGATGACTTGAGAGGAACCCTTCTAGTTCTTGCTAATGTCAGGCTTGGGTCATACCAGGCATTCACTTTTTTAAATGTGCCACTATTTATCTTTAGATTTTGGGTTCCTTTATATACTATACAGTGGTTCTTCTCCTTGATTCACTCATTACTCCATGAATCACAGCAATAAGTCGGATAGGGCTCATCACTAAATGTGTGTTTTTTTTTTAATTGGGAGAAATGCAGTTTTGAACCATACAGCTACACAATGCGTAGCCATTTAGAACTGTCATGCATGTGCATTGTGATGTGTCACCATTTCACATGTGCTTCATGCATAATCTGCATATTGATATAGTGTTGAATGAAGTCATAATTAGGCAACTAAGAGGATGTCTTGTTATAAGCATGTAACTGACTGTGATACACAATGAGTATAAGGTTATGCCTTTTAGGAATGCATCACCATTTTATTCACAGTTTAGTGGAGTGCACACAGTATGGAATACCTTGGAATATTGCTTTTCAGTTCTACATTTATATCTGTATTTGTCTGGTAAAGTGTATATTTTTAATTTTGACAATTGCACTTACTCATGACTTAGCTGAAAAGTAGTCAGGTTTGTCACAGAATGGTCTATTGACATGGTATAACAATGGTCTCGTGCCTGGCAAGGACTTGTTCTGAATATATCCTATACAGTTGTGTTTCATTATAATCTAAATATACAAAAAAGGTTCCTTTTTCTTCACTGAGTTATGTGTCCTGGCTATTCCCACAGGTGCTCCACAGGAGGCTTTATATACCTGTAACCCAATCAGGTCTAAAATGACCACTGCTTGAGGGAAGACTGTTAGCACTTGCAAAGTACCTTGAAAAGTACCAAAAGTGCTTTACCAGAAAGGCTCATCCAGACTCTGCTACACTTTACTGTGAAGGAAAGGTTAGTTTGCTGTTATTTTTTGTATTTCTGTGTTGCCTTTCTATATTTTGAATACTGTAGTTTGTTTTCTTTATCTTGTGTTTTGCTTGCATTCTGTTTTAAACAGCATATTAAAACTTCAAAAGAGACCACAGCTCTCTCTGTTCTGAGTCAGGCAGAATTTTTCCCTCCCTCCCACTCATTTAAGTTGTCTTGTTAAATACCACTGTCTTTCTAGTTGCCCGCCTCTTATGTTAATCTGACCATATATCTCATTTCTCTCTACTTTCACTGGCTTATGTGAGTAATCACAAAACCATCACTTTTGAAATCCCACCCCTTCAATTATTTAAATTTATTGGCCATCCTACAGTATTTCATAGTACCAAAATACAAAAGTAACCACCCCTTTCAGTCCATCTTGCTGTTTTAAAAATAGTAACTCTCCACTAAACCTTAACTTTTAAACAGGTAAAACTCAAGTTACCTACTTTCATATCTAACTTCTCTAGTGCACACTGCAGAGTGCATTCTTTTCAATCTTACCTTTAAGCATCCCTGTTACTAGCACTTTCTCTAATACCTAAAAGATCATCTCTACTTGACTCCAAGTAGACTTTTCTCTATCTGTTAAACCTAGCACTTGCTCCTACAGTACTTATTACCTTGATACGGCACTCTTATAGATAGCACCCCAAAAGGCAAAACCCCATTTCTCGGTCACCCACATCCCCGGAATCTCTTTTAAAGTTTTTTGTCTAGTCCTTCTAGCATGTCGAGGATCAGTTACTAGTGTCCTCTCCTGCTCAGCTGGTGAACCTGGGAATATTGAGGCAATGTTACAATTGCCTCATGTACACAGACAACCCTCTCCTCCTCCCACAAAACACAAATACATGCGAGAGATGCAACTATACGGCCAAACTGGAGGCTGAGCTCTCTCAACATAGGACTGGCAAGACCAGTCAGGAGGAGAAGGTTACCACACACACTATAGACCCAGTCTCACATAGTACCATCACAACCTCAAATCATACACATAAACACACAAAGACATACTCGGCGGCTCTGATCAAAAATCTACCAAAACAGCAGAGGCCACCAAAGCAGACACCCAAACAACCACCACCTCAGAACACAACACCTGCAACACATAGACCTCACAGTCAGAGTGTCAAACAGTCACAGCCCTTAAGGCCAAACACAATGCCAGACACACTAGTCATTGGTGACTCCATAGTCAGACACACTGACGTCCCGCTCACCAGACTGAGTAAGGAGAAGGTCACAGTAAGCTGCCTGTCGGGTGCTAGAATCCGCCACATAACGCAAGCACTCAGGTCTCTCAACAGCAGGTACAAATACAACTCAGTCATTGTCCACGCTGGTGTAAACGACCTGAGACGCACCTCCTTGGACTACATGAAAAGAGACATTGAGGAGCTCTCTGATTATGTAGCCCAGGCAGGTATGACCCTGACCTTGAGCAGTATCCTACCTTCACCAAGAATGATGCCACAATACAGAGATAAGATGATCAGCTTTAACAATTGGCTTAAACTTTGGTGTCATTCAAAGGGGATCCAATGTCTGTCTGCCTGGGATGACATGCTGGACAAGCCACGCTGCTTCGCAAGGACGGCTTGCACCTGTCACCCTGGGATTCCGGATATTGGCAAAGGCTCTTGCCACCCCATAGTGCCTTTTTAGGCAAAGCTCAAATTCTAAACCTACCACCCTAGAACACAAAAAGGAAAAAACTAAGGGTAATGCTGCTCAATGCCAGAAGTCTAAATCTCAAAATGCACGCACTCGAGGCCCTTCTCAGTATGGAGAACATCGATGTCTGTGCAGTGACAGAAACCTGGTTCAAGGCTCCTGAGAGCACCCCAGCACTATCAGGTTTTACCTCTTATCATGCGTTCCGCCCCAAAATCCGGACAATACCAAGAAAGGAGGGGGTATCCATATTCATCAAAGACACCCACACCTCAAGACTGGTGGCAACGCACGATGCATCGGAGACCATCCAGGTGCAATTAACCATAGGCAAGACTGCTCTGCAAATTGTAGCATGTTACAGGCCACCCTCACAAACTCAGGAACCTCACATGGCCTTCCTGAAAACACTAGAGGGATAAATGTATCACCAAACACCATCATATTAGGTGACTTCAATTACCCTAATATAGACTGGGAACACTACTCAAGCCCAAACACCCTAGCCCAAAAGTTCCTGGAATTCATAAACTCAAATGCCATGGAACAACTAGTCACCATCCCCACAAGAGGAGAAAACATACTTGATCTCATCATCACGAACATGGGAGCACAATGTTCAACACCGGAAGTATACCCCTCACTGGTGAGATCAGATCACAAACTAATCTCGCTGGAGGTCCTCATCCCACCCCACCTGAAATAAAAAGACCACAGTAAAGAACTTCTCGAAAGCCGACTTCACACTTCTAAAGACTAGTGTGGTCTCCTTTAAGGCCCCGAGCCGGAAAACAGTACTCAAGCCGCTGAATCACTTACAAATGCCTTCTACCAGCACCTGCAGGACTGCATGGATAAGGCAATCCCAAGCAAAACAAAGACTCTTTGTACCAAAGGCAAGCGTCCAGTCTGGTGGACCCCAGCCATAAACAAACTCTACAACAAAAGGAGGAAGCTACTACAAGATAGAGCAAAATCCTTAAAAGGTAAGACACCCTTGATCACTATAAGTAAAAACTAAGAGCTCTCATAAAATCATCCAAAGCAAATTTTGAGAGAAAAATAGCTAAAGACTCAAAAGACAATCATAAGGCCTTCTTTAGCTATGTTAGAAACCTGGGAGGAACCTCCCAGATATGCTCAGAACTAGTTCAAAATGATGTGAAGATTACTGATCCTACAGACATTGCCAACATACTGGCTGACAGGTTCAGTGCAAACTTCTCCCCTCCCCAAAAGGAGAGATATCTATACCAAGCGATTGCAGCCCCCAAACATCTCCAACGCCCAAGTGAGAACTGCTCTCTCCAAAGCAAAAACACAGCATCCATGGGACCTGATGGTGTCCCCGGCTGTGTGCTCCACGAACTCAACGAGGAATTAAACCCACAGCTAGGACAGCTGTTTAATCATAGTCTTACCTCTGGATACGCACTCCAGGAGTGGCGCACTGCAACTGTGGTCCCACTTCACAAAGGCGGTGCCTCCACCGACCCTGGAAATTACCGCCCATTAGCTTGACAAGCCTTATCTGCAAAGCCATGGAGAGGATCATAATGGACCTCATAAATAAAGACATAGGGAATTTGCAGACTTTGGATCCATCCCAGTTTGGCTTTGTCAAAGGCAGATCATGCCTTCTAAACTTGGTTGACTTTTTCAAAACAGTCACCAAAGCCATTGATGAGGGAAAGGCAGTCCATACAGCCTACCTCGATCTGGCGAAGGCCTTCGATACAATACCCCACTCGGGTATCATTGAAAAACTCATCAGCTTAAATGTTAACCCGTACATCACAAGATGGGTTGCAAACTGGCTGAGTGACAGAACCCACAGGGTCAGAGTTGCTGGCGCCATGTCAGACTCAAAGCCTGTCACAAGTGGTGTACCACAGGGCTCAGTCCTGGGCCCACTCTTGTTTGGCATCTACTTTTCCAAGTACAAGCAAACACAGGAGGGTTATGGCTGACAAAGTTTGCAGATGACTGCAAACTGGGCCATAGTAGAAAACACATCTGACACAGATATCCTTCAGAAGGGTCTCACAGAAACGGATAACTGGTGCCAGAGCCATGGCCTAAAGTTAAATGCCAAAAATGCATAGTCATACCCTTCGGGAAAAACAAGGTTACCCTAGCTACCAAATAGGTGGCAATCCACTGAGCATAGAAGAAGTTATAAGGGACCTGGGGACCCAGGTTGATAGTAGTCTGTCATTCGACACCCATGTAGCTAAAGTAGTTAGGAAGACCTTCTACATTGCCCACCTTATCATGAAGGGATTCTCATCTAGATCAAGGGAGGTCATAGTCTCCTATACTCATCACTCATCAGACCAATGATTGAGTACAATGCCCCATTCGGAATGTATCTGACCCGACACTTGCAGCAGCTGGAGAGGCCACAAAAGTTCCTCACCAAAAGGATAAAGGGTCTCAAACATCTGTCCTATGCTGCCCGACTGAAAGAACTCCAGCTCTATTCAGTCGCCACCGCTTGCTCAGAGGTGACCTTTGCCTAACATACAAGGCCATGTCAAACCCAGATTTGATGAATATGCTTCACCTCAAAAAATCTAGATCCGTCAGAGCCACAAGGGCGGGAGACTTAAACCTCGACACGGCTATTAATAGGACGCGCTGGAGGGATAGATTCATCACCCAAAGACTCCCTATGCTGTGGAATAAAATCCCGGTATATGTGAGGCAGAGCACCTCGCTGGCCTTGTTCAAGAGAAATCTTGACCAATGGATGGGAGATTGCAGATATACCCCAGGGATTACCTCAGTGTCACTGCTCAACAGAGGCACAGCAAAATAATGGGTATAGTTCCCCATACTAAAGGGGTGGCGTAAGCCACAAAACTATGGGCTAGGCTTGTAAATGCCCTCGGGCAGATAGCCTAGTATGAACCTATGAACCTATGAACCTATGAAGTGGAAGCAGAAGAAAATAAATAATGCAAGAAAAGGCAAAAGCTATAGCAGGCAGCTTTTACAGCGTATATGCAGCATAGACAGATGCAGATGTGTCAAAGTCCAGCATGACCTTTGACCTTTCTACCATTGTGGAAGTGGTTATGTTACACAGACATTCAGGCAGGGCCACCATATGGGCAGAAGAACTTGTGTCAGGGATCATTTTAGCCCTAAACCTGATCTATAAGTCACTTCCCCTCTTGTCATTGGAAATCATATCCACTCATGTATCAACCATATACTGAGGTTGTATACTGTAATGTTATCAAGTACCATATCTCGCCTGAACATTTAAAGGCTAGTCTCTGTCATCAGTTACCTGGTATAAGAGTTAGTACAAGGGATTAAGGTTATGAGCTATTAACAAGCTACTTCATGTGGTGCAAGGTTTGACTCACTCATCCTTTATGTCCCTACTGTGTGACCTTGAGCAAGCCCGGTGACAAGACACTGCTTTGGGGCAATTGAGAATTTGGGCTAGGCTCATTAATGGCTTCCTGGATTGCATGCCTACTAACTACCTATGTTCTGCTAGGACCTGCATACTGTTAATATGTGTCTGTGTGAAACATATACATCTGCACTGGCTGTACACAACATTCACAATCGCAATAAACATGTATTGCTAGATTCACTTTTTTTATGCAGGACACAGCACGTTCACAGGATAAACAAGTAGGCAGAAGCTGAAAAACTTCAGCACTGTATAAAATGAGATCCTGGTACAAGCCCCCAGGCAGCATGGCCTACATCTGTTAAATAGAGGGGGCGCAGACCAACAGTTGTCGAACAAGCTGGAACAGTTTTTGCTACAGGATATCAAGGCCATGGGTGGGTAGAACAAAAAGAATGGGTCAGTGTCTCTGTTATCGACCCAAATATGACTGGTTACAGCAAGAACAAACAAAGAAGACAGAAATGTAGTAATCTACTAGAGGGAAGCTCTTCAGGTATCACTTGCTTCACTGTAACAGAAGAATTCTTGTGTCACTGTCAGGAAGACATGCGTTAGATAAATTATCTCAGTGACATTCAGGATGTTGGTACTAGGATAGTCCATCTCCCCTTCCTATGTTTGTATGCACAAAATACCAGATTAGTACTACCTAGTAGAGGTTTACTTATACTGTTCTTTGAACTGTTCTTTGACATACCGACTGCATAATAATCTGGTTTACCTGATGCATAATTGTCTCCAAAGGCACCTTAAGCCTGCAACAATGCCGTGTTACTACTGATGGTAAGGTTGGGTTAAACATCATTTGCAGCAAAAACTCCCTTTCCCAGCATGACACATGGGCATCTTTGTCATGCTGTTCACAACGGTGTTCTGTTTGTTCTGAACTATGATGAGCATGCTATAAAAATGCACAAAGACAGACAAAGTGCTGTAGTCAGCACCACAGCTTCATCCAATAATGATGAAAACACATGGTCAGGAGTTACTGTATGGGGAAAACAGTGACAATATCTCTGACATTTATAGTGACTGTGAGGCACCACCCCACACAGCCAGAAATATTAAGGACATTCTGATGATGAAGACCAAGACCCATCATCACCTGAAGTTGTGGAACTTCCAGTAGATAATATTATTATACAGTCTTTCATTGTATCAAAACAAATAGGTTCACAGATGTGCACTGCTTGTGATGTAGACATGCTTACCATATGTCTGTGACCCACAGGTACACAATGACAGCACAGCTTCCATCTGACATCTGAAATGCAGGCAGCATGAGGGATAAATCAACAGATGTGCAGAAATATCATCCAGGCACAGTCTGCTGTCACATATTCTGCACTAGTTCTGTTCAGTATAGTGTATGGCCTTCATGAGGATGCTGCCCTGCACCATAATATGTTTCATGTGGACAAGTAGAACAAACATCAGGAGATGATGGGTGCAGTGAGGACTCTGGTGGCATGTACTGTTACAGGTAGTACCACTCTGCATATGATTGTCAGTGCCATCATGGGCATAGTGCTGTCAGGGCTGTTCATGGCCAGGATAGCGTACATACCAATAGTGGATGTTTAGCAGGGCTTTACATGGGACACACACAGGACCACTGTCATAGGTGTCAGAAGCACTAACACCCCTCATCATGGAACATACATTAGGATCTGCATCCAGGGCCAAGACATACAGTAGCACCCCATCCCTGACACTGGAGGCCACCAAGCCTATCACCCCTGGTCATCCAAACACGTAGGTTTCCATGTGGCATATATTCCCCACCCCCTGAGTATGCTCTATGTTCTGCCACTCAGTTTATGTTGACAGTCTTGTTTTACTTAACCCTCTTTCACCAGTGGAATTGTGGCCCACAATACTCTCCTTCCTGTATTGTATTAAAGGGATGTGTAATGCCCAGTTTGACCAGACAATGCACTTACCAGTATAATCTGCCAGTACAACTGCATGCATCATGTTAAGGCTCTGTGATACTGTCACTTTATGATGGCAGTGGTCCCTATCTCTCATTCAAATCTGGCTGCTTTATTAGCACCACTATGTATTGCATCTGTTACTGTTAAGACAGTGGACAGCTCTTCCTACACTGTATCCTGTTCCACCGCAGGGTCCTTTCTGACTGATGGTATGGTGTCTGGGACAGGTCATAACAGAGCCATGTCATTAAGGTGACCAGCTTTTTTCCACATAATAATATTCCACAGCATGACACAGGCAGCATTCAGCTTGATAACAGTGTCACAGGTATATTGTGGTACTTCACCTGATGTGTTGAAAGAGCAGAAGAGCTCCTTACTCCCCCCCCCCACCCCCACCCCGAGACACGTTCAATTCCAGTGTATGTCAGCCATATCTTCAGGACTGCAGCCAGACATCATAAGCCAGGACTCCAGGCAATTTTAAATAACAGCAGCAACACACAACAGAAAACTGGAGGGAGGGAGGGTGTTGCAGGTACTCGCTATGAGCACAGTGTCTGTATTAGAAAATAGTTATTTTGTACAATGGGCTTGCATTTTCCAACTACATGATCCTGTAAGATGTCACCTTGCTGGAAGCAATGGCAGAAGTGATGCATGGACCAAAAACAGGAATCATGGAAACTGCTAGGGTGCTGCACAAGCACACACATTGAAGATCATCCATTTTGCATTGCAGATTGCTTGGCACTTCAGGGACTGGTAGCCCTTTCTGCTCACATACACCTGTGTGTGTGAGGCCACCCTTTCTGTTCACATACACCTGTGTGTGTGGGGGCCGGGTGATTTTTTTTTTTTTTTTGCTACATGTGTGCAATCTATGGCACTAGCTGCCTCTGGGATGCTTCTAATGTTATAGAAGTCAACTGTAGAGTGGTTGTCTGCTGGACTGATCTATTGAGAAAGACATGCTCTTTCACATGCAGAAACATAATGCTGAGAAAAAATTTAAGCATTCCTGAGACATTCACCTGCAGTACACCCAATGTAACTCCACCTGCCTACTTAAAGGTCTCAGCAGTGATGCTAGTAAGTGCTATGCATACCTTAGTCTTCACCAGGATAGTAATACTATACATTCACCTAGATCTAACATGCAGGTGGTATTTCTACCAGACTCCCTATTTTGTCACTATTCTACATGGAAGCAGTCAATTATCTGCTAGTCAGTTAGGTTAAGATACATTATTTCTTGCTCAAGACTTTGGCATTGGCACAGTATGCCAGAGAGCAAAACTGAGGCAAAGCCAACCACTGGGAGAACAACCCCCCCCCCCCCCCACATTTATTTATTGATTCACTTTTCTGCACAGCCACATAGATACACAAATATTTATATATGGAACTGGTATGCAGCATAATGTCATGGACTCTTGTAGACAGCAAACAGTTTTCTATGCTAAGTACTTCACATAATTATAGACAGCACACGTGTGGAAAAATATTTGTCAGTACAGACAAGTGGTGCCCACACCAAGCATTACAATGGAAGTTTTGCTATCTACATTAAATATCTTCCAAAGAAGCCTCACATACGTAGGCAATATCACAATATATACAGGTTGTATCTTCCATGCAAAAGTGTTCCTCAGTATCAGTACATGGCAGGAGCACTATTTATTTATTTATTTATTTGCAGTTTAACCAGAAAAGCTCCATGTACATACATACAGAAACAATACAAGTAACAATCACATCAAAATTAATACAGGGCGATACAGAAATAAGTCAGCAGAAGTAAGAGTTTCACAATACCATCAATGAATCACATCAAAATTAATGCAGGGTATTACAGAAATAAAAGTCAGCAGAAGTTATTATAAACACATAAAAAATAACAAAACTGCAGTGCATAGTTTGCCAAAGTTATAGGTTTATGGGTGCATTAAGCATTAATATTTCTGGGAGGTAGGTAACCTGTAATGTTTAAAGTGAAAAAATAAAAAAAAGAGGGAGAGTAGGAGGTTATAGGGGTCAGGAGAAGGAGGAAGAACAGCATGTCTGAGTGGAAGGTAAAGTCTTGGTATATATGGAGGGGTGGGAGCAGGAGCATTCCCATTTAAAAGAGAGAGAAGCATGGAGTAACGTCTTAAAAGTAGAGAGGATCTGGGTAGTGTCTGACTATAGTCATGTAGATATATAACTCAGAGCTAAATGTGATACAGCCTAGTGAATGTGATATAATAGATAAGTGGACATAACTTGGTGCCATGAAACTACACTATCTCTTTTTGTAGAGGTAATAATCCCATATATGTACATGTCTCATAATAGCATTGTCTTTAAAAATATAATAACATAGAGTCAAAAAGAGCATTACTTTCTTATTTTCCATAATATAAAGTCTTTGTATGTTAGACCCTGTAAAGTTAGTGATAGGGAATCTTTGTATACACTTATTTATAGGTTCATGGGTTCATAAGTGTTTACTAGGGTAATGATCACAAGGACCTTTTTAAGCCTAGCCATGCATCCCACATCTCTGACAAGTTCTGATACCCTTGATAAGTGTAAGTATGGGCCTGGGAGATGAACCATTTACAGGTTACCTGTGTTAGAGACATAGGTGCCAAACAAGGGATGAATTTCCTGTTTATACTTCCAGTTGTCTAAGTTGAACTTGAATTGGGTTAGGGAGGAACTCTGCTTCACATGGATGGGGTGCCTGTTCCATAGACGTGATAGTCTCTGGGATACATGCTTATCTCTCCAGCAGGTCCTCTTTATATCACAGGCAAGGTTTAAGTATTTAGAATGTATAATTCTGGTGCTACTTATTTTGTGGATAAGCAGGAGGTCCAGCAGAGTGGGGTCTGACAATGCCCTGTATGCTAAACATAGATCTCACCTCAAAAGCCTGTAGGAGACAGAATACAGGGATATGGCCTTGAGGCGGTCTGCATAGGACATATTACTTACATCCTGTATTCTTTTAGTGAGGAACCTTTGTGGGCATTCCAATTGTTGGATATGCCTCGTTAGGTACTGTTGCTCGTCTAGTCAGGATAAAGTAGACAAATCTTTGTGGGTTCTTTTTAAGCAGCTTTATTGTGCGCAACCACATCAGGATTGAGGCCTAATAACTTTAACTTATATAAACCTATAAAAAAATTAGCTATTACACTCATACATGCTCATTCTCTGGCTGCACACTCAAAATGGCACTGAAGCTAGCACTTGCTTGCTATTTATATGCACATGCTGTCCTTGAAATACTTCTTAAAGATACAGCACACACACTCTTTTCTACATCCTCTCTCTTTGAGAAATAAGTCATGCAATGTTGATGACATTAATTGACATGCAATCAATACAGATAATTCTTTGTCATGCAATTATACAGAACTAAATACATATAAACAATTATGTCCAAGTTGCATATTTCACAGGAGGTCTGGAAATACGACCAAATCATGTGAGATATAAATCAGAATTAGGTCTAGCAACTGGTACTGTCCCTACTGAATGTTCAACTTTAGGGACATCAGGAACATCATCAGGAATGGAAGTACAAGTTAAGACATGTTCTGCAACAGGAACATTGTTTGGATTGCTCTGAGATCTAGAGTCTGTATCACAGTAACAATGCTGTGATATCAATTCTGATACAGGAAGAAGATGTCTGTGATTACTCCTGTACTCCACGCCCTCAGATTCTATGAAGTAGGATCTCAGCTCTGCACATATAGCTGTTACTTGACAAATCCAGTCAAAAACTTTCACCATTTGTATCCTCACTGTCTCTCCTTCTTTCAATGGATGAAGAAATCTGCTGGATTTATCATAGCTGGACTTCTGGAAAGAACACCTTCTGAATAGTTGGGCTCTAATTGTCCTGTTGTTTTTAGCTTTAGGGCTCAACAAACTGGAACTGATAGGCAATGCTGTTCTGGTTTGCCTGGATAGAAGTTTCTGAGCAGGCGAGCCAAGTATATCGTCATGGGGTATGTTTCTGAGATTAAGTAAATTAAAAAAGACATCGGTATTATCACACTTTGACCTCTCAAGTAATTGCTTTGCACTCTGTACTGCATGTTCAGCTAGTCCATTTGACTGTGGATATTCTGGACTAGTAGTAACATGTAGAAATTCCCAGTCTTCTGCAAATTTCTGAAACAACTTACGAGTAAATTGGGTACCATTGTCAGAAATAACTTTGTGTGGACTACCATAGACTGTGAAATGATGTTTCAACTTGGTGATAACAGCAGTGGACATTAGGTTAGGTAGTAAATCAATCGCCAACCAGTCTGAATAAGAGTCTACTGACACTAAGTAATGCTAATTGTTCCACTTGAATATATCAGTGGCTACTGTTGACCAAGGTAATTCAGGAACTTGACTTAGCTGAAGTGGTTCTTATTGCAAATGGGGTTTAGTACTATTGCCTACTCAACAAGAAGAAAGCATTTTATCAATGTGTTTTACTAGAAAAGGCCAAAATACTAGTTCTCTTGCCCTTCTTTTGATAGATTTTGAACCTGGGTGACCACAATGCAAAATCTGGATATATTCATTTTGTAAGGAAGCAGAAAAAACAAATTTAGGACCTTTGAAAATAATGCCATTTTCCATCAATATCTCATCTCTGTAAGGAAAATAAGTTTGCACTTCAGGCAGTACACTACATTGCTTTGACGGCCATCCAACATTAATGTAGTGGTTGAGCGTTTGCAAAATTGGATGTCTTTGTATGATCTCTCAGATCATCAAGTATCGTGGTAGAAAAATTACACACTTCCATAAATTCAAAGTCAAAACTCTCTGCATGAAGCTGTTCATTTTATTTCTGGGCGATCTGGATAAGGTATCAGCCAGATGAAGAAGTCTACCTTTTGTATAGACCATTTTAAAGTTGGACTTTTGTAATTTGAGCATCATTCTTTACAATCTTGCTGGAGCTGAATGCATAGGCTTCTGCAAAATTATAGTAAATATAGGTTGGTGATCAGTTTCAATTTGAATAGCTCGACCATAGATATAATCATGAAACTTTGAACATGCAAATACTATTGCCAAAAGTTATTTCTCAATTTCAGCATATTGGATTTCAGTTTGGGTAAGAGTTTTTGATGCACAGGTTACTGGTTTGCCTTCCTGAAGAATAACTGTGCCAAGATCAAATTCTGAAGCATCACAGGAAAGAGTTACTTGCTTATTGACATCATAGTATCTTAATGTAGGCAAAGGAACAAGTCTACCACCAAAGCTGATGTAAGTTAAAACGAAACACAACTTTATTAAAATAATTAAAACTCTGGCTTGGAATGTACCTGGATAAGCGCTTTTAGTATAAACCTTTTTCAAATCTTTGACAGCCAGGCATAAAACACCCATTTAAGAACATCAGAGAGCCAATTGCAACTGAACTAATAACTAAAGTACTTCAAATCATACACACCTACTAAGGGAATTGTTATCTCATCTCCTTCCTGTTAATACTTTTCCTTTTGGTATAGCCATATAGGCTTTAAAGGGACTACACCATTTAGTCCTGGTGACTGATCATCTTGCAAGTTCATAATCAATTTGGGTTCTTTAATTTCAGTTTGATTAGATAAGTCACCACCTCATGGTGTTTCATGAACTTGAAACAAAGCCATAAATTTAAATGAATGTTTTTTATTTGCATATAACAACTATATGGAGCATTTGTTTCCACTTTGTTTTTAATATCTAATTGATGCCAAAGAATACATTCTTTGAACATCCTATTAGTTTTGCCTACGTAGTAGGCTGAACATGATGTACATGTTGCTATGTAGAGAATAATTTTACTTCTATAGTTTGCATAACCATAATAAGAGAATTCCTTCCCTGTAGTAGGATGCACAAAGTTATTAGTGGTGTTGATTAATGGACATGCCTTGCAAAATCCACATCTAAAAGTGCCTGTTCTTCTATGCTGCTGGGTATTCAGGCTCATTCCATCATTTGCAATGGCTTCATTGTTATAACATAACAGTCTTTTGAGATTCTTTTTGTTTTTAAACAAAAAACAGGGATTGTCTCCAACTATTTCTCTGATTTTACTGTCTGAGGTTAAAATCGGCCAATATTTCCTGATAATTTGACAAATAGCAGAGTTGTCAGTGCTATATGTAAGTAAACACCTCAAATTGTTTTTCCCACTGGCTAAGGAATTCTGTGTTCTGTGCTAATTTGCGCTGGATAATAAGGCTGTCCTTTCTGAGATCGTATAGTCATTGCTTCCCCAGGATTGATTTCTGTGTCTCTCCTGTTATAACCTCTCTTCACGAAATTATCAATAAGCTTTTTTTTGTTCATCCAGAAAATCCTTGTCTTTGGCGCATAGCATAGATATTCTAGTAACTTGGTTGTTAACTATATTACAAGAAATATGTCTGTTGTGCATACTAAATTTATGTAGCAAATGGTTACGCCACATAGGCTTCCAGAATAATAATGTATCAATCCCCTTTTCTTCATCCAAAAATAGTTTTACATCTAAAAATTAAATTTCCTTGTCTGATGTGCTTATCCACGTTCATTCCAAGCCAGAGTTTTAATTATCTTAATAAAGTTTTGTTTCAATTTAACTTACATCAACGTTGGTGGCAGATCTGTTCCTTTGCCTGCTTTCTACATTGAATAGTCTGCCTTTGATGGCCTGACTTTCTTGCTTTTCTAGTATCTTAATGTAGGTGGGGTGGCAATTTTCTGCTTAAGGTCTTCAAATGCATTCTGGTGCTGCTCCAACCAAGACCATGTAACATTTTTGCGCATCAAGTCTCTCAAAGGTGCTGTCAGCTCATTGAAGTCTGGTATAAACTTGCCTAAATAGTTGACCATACCAAGAAAATGGAGATCCTGAACATTGTCTGATGCTGGCATCTCAAGAATGGCCGCTTGCTTGGATGGGTCTGGTCTCAAGCCAAAGCTGGTAAATAAATGACCTACATATGTAACTTCTGGTAATATGACTTTGCGCTTCAGAGGATTGAGCTTCAAGTTCACTTCACGTGCTCTGTCTAGACCTCTCCTAAGGTTTCTGTCATGCTCTGCTTCACCATTGCCTCCAACCAATAAATCATCTACTATTATGGTACAAGGATAACGTGAAAAGATTTGTTCCATTGCACACTGAATTACTTCACTTGCAGAATTTATTCCAAATGGCATCTTGAGAAATCTAAATCTGCCAAATGGGGTACTGAAAGTAGTTAGTAATGAGGATTTGCGATCAAGCATCACTTGCCAAAATAAATATTTTGCATCCAAGACAGAAAAAGCAGTGGGATTTGGTATTAGGGCTGTGACTTCCTCGAATGTACGCATTGGATGATTTGGTCTCTTTAATGCTTTGTTCAAATCTCTTGGGTCAATACATATTCTGATTTCATCTGAGCCTTTTTTGTGGGCTGCTACTATGGACGACACCCATTCAATTGGTTCTGTAACTGGACACATCCCACCTTGCTGCACCATTTTATCCAGCTGAGCTTTGACTTTATTCTGCATAGCTATCAGAACTTTTCTTGCTGCGCTGACCACTGGACTGACCTCTGGATCTAACTTCATGGAATACAGAACTGGAAGTTTGCTTAACTTGTCATTGACAACATCAGCATACTCTGAGAAAATAGCTTCAGTAAAATTAGGACTAGAGTATGTGCTTATATGATGAACATCTTTGGTAAAGGAAAGCAGATTCATTCTCAAACTGTCTCTGAGACCCAATAATGACTGCACAGGTCTTTGGGCTACATAGAATAGTAAGCTGTAGCAGTTCCTAGCCAAATAACATGAAAGCACTACTGAACCTTCAGTCTGAATTTCTTCACCTCCATAAGCAACAAGTTTCGCACAACTGGCCACATTGAGTTGTTCACCAGCTCTCACCTTAGCAAATGTATCTTCTGACGTAGCATTACACTTTGAGCCAGTGTCTACTTTAAGCCTGGTGGATTTACCATTGATCTGGACAGTGCAAGACACTTCATTCTTTACCAACAAATTCTCTGCATCAGCATTTTCACCAATTACTAATACACCATCTACATTAGGGTTACCATAATTCTTTGATTGTGAAAGAGGATGAAAAAAAAAGTTCCATGTTTGGGGATTTTTGATTGGCTCGTATACCGGTATATGAGCCAATCAAAAACGCGCACAGCGGACCCTCTTCTGTTCAATGCGAAACATCAAGCAGTTCCGCACTGAACAAAGCTCCACTTTTTGATTGGCTCGTATACCGGTATACGAGCCAATCAAAAATGTGCACAACGGACCCTCTTCTGTTCAATGCGGAACATCAAGCAGTTCTGCATTGAACAGAGCTCCGTTTTTTGATTGGCTCATATACCGGTATACGAACCAAGCAAAGAAAAAATAACAAAGCGGAGAAAACCTCCGAAATAGGGATGTCTGCTTTGTGAAAATTCTGTGATTTGTCTGGGTTTTAAAACCCGGACAAATCGCAGGATTTTCAAAAACAGCCAGGACAGGAGCCCGAAAAAGAGGACGTCTCCGGGGAAACCCAGACGTATGGTAATCTTAATCTACATAGAAAGTAGAATTGCAGCTCTCTATATGATTGACTTGCTTTTTTGAGTGACTCTTCTTTATAACTCTATGAGGTTTACTTGATTTGCAAAACTTTTGAAAATGCTTCCATTTTTTACACTTGTGGCATTGGTAACCAAATGCTAAGCATTTCTCTCTTTTATACTAATGATTGGCACCACAATTGTGACAGTTAACAATAAAGTTGGATTTGGGTTTTGCTGACTCGCCCTTGTACTGCACTGAGCATGTCCTTCTCTTAGAACTTGCTGTAAAACTATGACTTCTCTCAGGAAACCACATACTGGTTGCAGTTGTCATGTGCTTAGGCCTGTTTCTGTTATCCACGTGTTTCATGCTGTCTACATTTGCTCTGGAGCCTGGTGAAACCATGCTCTTATCACTTGCAGGTATACTTGTGTGCCTTTCTGTAACTTCATGGATAATCTCAGTAGCTTTGCTCAGCATTAAATCACTGTCATGCAGCCAAATCTTTCTCAGTGTAGCACTATTAATACCACACACAAGCCTGTCCTTTATCAGCTCATCTTCCAAGTCACCAAACCGACACATTTTAGCTTTGTTTCTCAGGTCACTTATATAAGCTGCAAAAGTTTCCCCTGGTTTTTGATCTCTTGTGTAAAACAAATGCCTGTCTAATGCAATATTTGACTGGGGGGTTACACATTTCCCTGAATTTGTACTCCAAACACCCAGGGTCTTCCCTTGATTCAGCCTGTACAACAATATGATGGTTTTCACCTTCTCACTCATATACTGCTGGTGCATACACAAATGAATGCTCTCTTTATGCATCTAACCCAGCTAGGTTTAACACAATTAATGCTCTGGTGTTGTCATCTTTGTCAGAATAAGCTGCGTGTATAGAAATATCATACTCTTGCTCAAATATTCTCCAGTTCTCTGCACTATTCTGATCAAATACAAGTGGTGATGGCTTTCGAAATCTGTCTGCCAGTGAAAGCTTTTCCAAGTAAGCATGAACATACACACATATACATATGCCAGAAATGTATGCCAGTACTTGTAACTATGCTGAATAGCACAACAAGCATCTGTATAACTAAACTTTCTGAAATAAGTCTCTCTGGCACTGTAGTACTCTTGAAATTACTGTACTGTAAGAAATACCTCTTATCAGTGTAAGAAACATTTCAAAATAACTGCACTGTGCGAATAAACTGGGCTGAAGAAGCTCTGAGAAAGAAACATTTCGAACTAATTGCATAAGCAGTGAATAAACAGTGCACAGCACACTGAAACTTTCCCAAAATGGTAGTACTTTGCTAAATAACTCTTTACAGTACAAGAAACACTCTGTAATGGTGACACTTTACAGACACACCCAGCGCAAGAAACTTTTCAAAATGGCTTTATTTTGACAGCACTTTACGAAATAGTTGCACTATGCACACAAATAAATTTGTCATAATAAATGCATAGTAATAAGCACACACTGTAAGCACTTTAACATGCTTTGAGATATTTTGAATAGCTCTAGTTATGCCCTTAATACAATGCAAAATAGTAGTTATGCCAAAACACAGTACTTTGCCAAAAAACATGCAGTCGCCTTGCTTTATTTATGCTTAATGTGCCCTTTTTGCCTGTTATTATATTCCCTTTACTCATTTAATTTCTTTTAATTGCCCATTGTACTGTTCTTGTGCTCGTTTTACTGTAAACATGCCCATTTTGCTTTAGACATGCTCATTTTGCTTTAGACATGCTCATTTTGCAATTCCAAGGTAATTCCAAACCCCTTATGTGCTTTTTGATAATTGTTTTATTATCATATATCTTAATTTTAAACATTTCGTTTAATTAATAAACCTTTTGTGTCTCTTGCTTGTTTAATAATGCGGTTTGTGCTATTGTAATGCTCCATTTTATCTTTTTTTATAGAATAAATCATTTGTGCAAGTTTTCATTACCTTTGGTTCATTTCTGACCCTTTTCCGTGCTTGATTCCCTTAGTTTACCTTCACTGTTACCTCTGCACCTTGTAGCTCTAAAAAACAGCCTCTGGAATCTCGGTTCTAACACCATGTCACTCATCTAGTTGGGATAAAATCGACAAGTCTTTGTGGGTTCTTTTCAATTAGCTTTATTGTGTACAAACACATCAGGATTGCGACTTAATAACTTTAACTTAGATAAACTTATAAACAAACTAGCTATTACACTCATACATGGCCACTCTCTGACTGCACTCTCAAAATGGCACTGAAGCTAGCAGGTGCTTGCTATTTATATGCACATGCTGTCCTTGAAGCGCTTCTTAAAGATATAGCGCACACACTCTATTCTACAGGTACATACCAAAGGGGGCATTGTACTTAATGATAGGTCTGATGAATGCTGAATACAGTGGAACAATGACTTCCTTGGACTTAGATGGCATACCTTTATTTATAAATTGCACAGCATGGAATGATTTCCTCACCACTGTGGACACATGATGGTCAAAGGCTAGATTACTATCTATGTGTGTCTCTAAGTCCCTGACTACTGGGTCAGCTCTAAGGGGTGTGTTGTCAATATGATAGTTACCAGGGATGGACGACTTCCAGAAGGATACTATTATGCATTTTTTGGCATTTAGTTTTAGTCCATGGCTCTGACACCAGTTGTTTGTCTGTGTCAGCTCTTCCTGGAGAATACTTGTGTCAGTGTGAGATTCAATGACAGCTCCTAATTTGCAGCCATCTGCTAATTTAGTCAGCCAGAGACCACTGACATTGGACTTGACTTCTGAGAAGTAAATACCAAAAAGGAGTGGTCCAATGACTGATCTCTGAGGTACTCCACTTGTGACTGGCCTCTTTGTATAGGTGGACTCCTCAATTCTGACTTTCTGTGTCCTGTCTGTGAGACAGTTGGCTATCCACTGGGTGAATATGGGTTTGTATCTAACCTCTTAAGTTTTTCAACAATGCCTGAGTGGGATATTGTGTCAAGTGCCTTGGCCAGGTCAAGGTAGGCAGTGTGAATGATTTTGTCCTCATCCATTGCTTTGGTGAGCTTCTCAAAGAAGTCCACCAGGCTGAGTAGGCATGATCAGCCCTTGACGAAACCAAACTGGGTTGGGTCCAGTATCTGGAGGTTTACTATACCTCTATTAATCATCTCCATGATAATTCTTTGCATGGCTTTACATATAAGATTAGTGAGACTTATGGGTCTGTAGTTTCCAGGGTCTGTAGATGGCCCACCTTTGTGTAGAGGGATTTATTTATTTATTTATTTATTTGCAGTTGCTTTACCAGGATAGTCCATTGGGCCAAGAAGAACCCATTCTCAATGGAGTCCTGGGGAGAAATGCTCCAAAACAAAGATTACAGTTTACAATTTCAATAATTTGTAGGTTAAAGACTAAACTACAGAACAATTGTGACAAAAGTTTACAATTTCAGTCATTTGTACCTTCAAGACTAAACAAAGATTAAAAAGTTTACACAAGTTTACATTTTCAGTTATTTGTAGCTTCTAGACATAGCAAAGGTTAAGCAGTTACAATGTCATGATAGGTTTCATTTGTTGAAAGCTAAGAATTAAGCAGGTGCATGAAAAACATGTTTTGGTTAAATCTTGTAAGAAAAAAACAAAGAATTGCTGTAGTGAATATATAGTTTCTCGAATGGAGTTGTATGCTTAGAGAATTATAAGATGTTATTACAGTTGGCTTATTATTTAGTGTCTCTTAATATATGGAGTAGTTGCTTGTAGCAAATGGAGAATATGCTATGAGGGGTGGGAGCAGGAGCATTCCCATGCGGAAGTTAGATGTGAATGAAGTGATTTTTTAAAAACAGGGAGGTTGGTGGTAGTACGAATGGAGGGAGGAAGGGAGTTCCATATGCGTGTCAGGGCAAAGGACAGGAGATTTTGTCCCTGAGAGTGAAGGGGTTTGTACAGCTCAATAAGGCTTTGGTTATTGGATCTTAGGAGTCTTTGTGGCAGGTGCATTTTAAAGGTAGAGCTGACGGAGGAACAGAGGGAGGGATGAAAGATGAGTTTGTGAGCAAAAGTGAGCTGAGTATAGGAAAGATAGTTGGGAAGCTCTAGCCAGTTAATTTTGTGGAGAGATGCACAGTGATGGGTAGATGATTTGTGGCTAGTAGAAAATTTGGCAATTTTATTATAACAGGAGGACAGTTTTGTTTTGAGAGCTGATTGTAGGTTTATTAGGAGAGGGGCTCCATAAAGGAGGGAAGGGATGAGAAATGTAGTAGCTAGAGTGAGCTTAGTAGATGTAGTGAGAAATTGATTGTGTCGGTAGAGCATGCCAAGTTTTTGGTGAGTTTTATTTATGTTTAGTTGTAGATGGCCCTTGAATTTGAGCTGGTCATCAATCTGGACTCCTAGTAGCTTGGTTTTGGATACTAGTTCAAGAGGTGTATTATTCTGGCTAGTGATGGAGAAAGGTTTTTTATCAATGGTGTTGGTTTTTGAGGGGGTAAATACCATGTTTGGTTTTTGATGCATTGAGTGCTAGATGATTGTCCTTCATCCACTGTTCTGTGATAGAGAAGGCTTCTTGGGTCAGTTTTAAGAGAGTGGGAATGGATGTGGCTGCACAGATAATTGTAGAATCATCTGCATATTGAATAAGTTTAGCATGAGGAATTGAGTGAAATAAATCATTTATGAATATATTGAAGAGGAGAGGACCTAAAATGGAACCTTGGGGGACACCAGTGGGTGTGTTGAGGTAGAAGGAGATGGCTTTTTTCCATTTGGCAGCATGTTGCCTGTTGGAGAGATAGCTGTTAAACCAATAGAGAGAGGAAGGGGATAGGTTTAGGTTAGATAGTTTAGTTAGGAGAAGGTTGTGAGAGATAGTATCAAAAGCCTTAGAGAGGTCCAGAAAGAGGGTAGATACAGTACAGCCAGAGTCTCTGGCTATATTTACAGTTTCCAGGAAGGAAAGGAGGGCGGTCATGGTGCTGTGATTGGGTCTGAATCCATGTTGTGTGGAAGTTGGTAAGTTATTGTTTAAGAGATAAGGAAGGAGTTGAAGATGGATACATTTCTCTAGAAGTTTTGATATAGGAGAGAGGATGGCAATGGGACGAAAGTTAGTAATATTGGTATTATTGCCTCCTTTGTGCAGGGGAATGATGAAAGCCCTTTTCCAGAGTTTGGGTACAAGACCTTCTTGGATAGAGCGATTGATTAGGATGCTGATGGGGAAGGCAATGGCTTCAGCAGGTATGCTGAGGTAGGAGGAGGGAATGTTATCGGGGGCATTGGTGCATGGTTTGAGTTTTAATAGGAGTTTTTTGATGGTAGAAGTAGGAACGTGTTTTAGGGAGAAAGGTGGGAGTTGAGAGATAGGAGATGAGGTGGGTGGCAAGGGGATGGATGCAGAAGTAGGGGGTGAGTTGTTGTTGGAGAAAGATGTGGTTAGTTTGGTAATAGAGTCTATGAAAAAAGAGTTGAATTGGGTAGCCAGATCTATATCTAATGCATTAGGGTCTGGGCTTGGGTTTTCTCTTGAACCAGGTTTTGTGAGGGTAGTGATGCCTTTCCAGAATTTTTTGGGATTGGTTTTATGGTTGTTTTGGAGTAAGGTGAAGTAATTCTGTCTATCTGTTGTGATAAGCTTTTTAACTGTGTTACAAAGTGTTTTGAATTCTTGAAGGGAGGTGGGAGTTTTGTCTCTTTGGTAACGTGCCCAGGTTTTGTCTCTGAGTCACATGGTAGTTAGAGTGTTTTTTTGTTAGCCAGGGGGCGGTATTGCTTCTTACTCTTTTGGTTTGTAAGGTCCCCCTCTTCTCCATTCATAAAGGTCCCCCTCTTCTCCATTCATAAAGCACGAAACCTATTTGGAGGCTACAGTTAAACAGTGATTCCAAAGGCCCTGATAGGTCATGTTTCATGCTATTTAGAAGGCATCCAGGGATTTGTCTGGGCCCATTGATGCAATGTTCTTTATCTTAGAGAGAGCATTAAGGATCTCTTCCCTAGTGATAGTAGGGGGACTCATATTTGATGATATTTCTTGAGGGAAGGTTGAGGGCAAGAGATGGGTAAAGTTGGAGCTGAATTTATCAGCCAGGAGGTTTGTTACATCTTCTGGCTCAGTATAGGTGGCTCAATTTACAATGAGCTCTACACGCAATTGTGTATTGCCTTTGAGGTTGCGGGCATAGCTAAAGAATGCTTTGTGGTTGTCCTTGACCTGGGAGGTCAAACTTACCTAAAATTTGGCTTTGGTAGACTTTATTTGTCTTCTGAGTTTTTTGCTTAGTTTGGTCAGAGTGCTTTTATCCTGCTGGGTGCTATACCTCCTAATTTTGCCAAGATTTTCTTCCTCCTGTTATACAGCCTATTGATTTTGTGATTCCACCAGGGTGGCTTGTTTTTGAGTTAGTTCTATACTTATTCCTGGTGGGTACAGCTGCCTCTATGCAGTTATCACCATGCTTGTACAGGATTTCTGTGAACAGTTCTGCATAGGCAGCACTGTTCTCAGGGATCATGGAGTCTTGAAATTGTGCCAGGTTCTCACTTAATAGCAACAGGTTAGCCTTAGAATAGCTCTTGAATATTCAAGGTTTAGCTGGGGGTCCAGGTTTTATTTTTACTTTAAAGGAGACCATTTTTTGTGGTGTGCCCTTACCAGGGAAGGCATTACAGTATGGGGTGTGCAGCACTCTCCCATATTAGTGATGACCAGATCCAGTATGATTGCACTCCTAGTTGGTGTATTGACTATCTTGTCCAGGGAGCTTGTGTTTACAAAATCCAGGAATCTTTGTGCATGTATGTTTGGTGTCATATAGGATTCCCATTTAATAGTGGGGTTATTAAAGTCACCCATGAATATGACATTGCGTTGGATTGCTAGTGTTTCTAATAAGTTTAAATACATGGTACGGGTTTCCTGGGTCATAGAGGGGGACCTGTAGCTTGCAAGGAAGGGGTTTTGGATTTTGCCTATGGTGATTTAAACATGAAGCAGCTCAAGTGCATTCTCCTGTTTGACCAGCCTTGAAGTATATTTATCTTTGACGTAAGTAGAGACACCTCCACCTTTAGTCCCTACCTGTGAAGTAGCTGGCCTAAATATGTGGAAGGCATTATTACCTAGCACTGTTGGTGTGCTCTCTGTGGCTTTAAACCGTGTCTCAGCAACCATACAGATGTCAGTATTCTCTAGGTTAAAGAGAGCTTCTAGGGAGTGGAGTTTTTTGTTTAGACTCCTAGGATTTATGTATTTAATATGGTATGTTCTCATAACCTTGTCTGACTTTATGAGGAGTATTGTGGATACATTCGAGAGCCAAAATCATAGTTCTATGCCTAAATCATTGGAATTGAGAGGTATGGCCATATTAATATGCAATATTTCAGAATCTTATTCTCTGCAAAATATGTACTTTGCCAGGGACTGATAGCATGTTGTGCCAATATTCACAAACACCTGATGATCCATCAGTATGTGACAGAGTCAGAAAATATTGCAGAGAAAGCTCCCTACACTGATATACAGGGATGAAGCCCTGACAAAGATGCAGACCTGGGTTCACTCATGCAGTCCAGGCACATAGAGGACTTGGTGAAGAAAGAAATTAAAAAGTTATGCATGCTCTCCTCTAGTTGATGGGTGTGATATAATAATATGCCGGGGTGAGGTGGGTAGTCCCTGTGGCCCTGGGCCTTATGCAGGACCAGAATCACAAATTACATCTGGATTAGGTTTTTAGACAGGACATTAGGGGTATTGCCAATTTTGGAGGTGGACAGAGACACACCTAAAGAAAGGCCATGCCTAGTAGCTCACAATCAGCATTGGCTTCTGCTTCGTCATCAGCACCCTTTTCCCACTTTGTACATGAGGTTGTGGTAGAACATCAACAATGACCATCATCTAGATTTACTGTTCACACCACTGGATGCAGGGGTTCTCCCACCTAGCATTGTTTCAATCCATCTTAAGTAGATGTTATTGATTACTTCCAGGCAAACTTTGATCTTGCACCCATCTGGTGACCCCGGTACAAAAGGGATAATCACCTAGGTTACAGTGAGTAACTTGGTATCAAGTAGAGGGTGGCTTAGAAGTGATACACACCCGCAAAAGTCAGCATAATTCATGTAATCTCTATGGACTGGAAAATAAAAAAAAGTCTTTCAGAGGAAGCAGAGGATTATGCCTATGTTGCAGGACTTACTGCCAGAGTAAGTGTAATTCCAGCTATTTGGACTTTGCAGATATGTTTAGAATATCACTGATAGTCAGAGTGCTCTAGAGTATGGTCATGCCTCAATACATATAAAACTATTATTTGCTAGTATGCAATAATCTGAACAATATCAGCATGCCTCTAATGTCTTTATGTAACTGTACTTTTCAAACTGGAGCTTTTCTCCCCGGGCCTCTGCTGAAAATGGACATATATCCAGTCAGACTTTCCCGGTAAACAAATGTAAAATAAATAAAAAATAAATAAATATATGTGTATGTATAGTACTGAACAGTGCACCGTGTAAAGAAATGTGCAACAAGTCATTAGTGGTTTATCCATACTAGTACTGTGATAGATTGTGAAGCTGTAACAATACACTCATATACCACTCCTGAACTCTACCAGAAGCTATATTATCCCTTATCGCACACTATTATGACACACTTTGTCATGCTAGTTGCATACTTGCAGAAAATGTATATGGTTGCATAACAGTAAACATGCACTACACAATGTACTGACAGCAGTAGCGTACATAGGTAATATAAAATATGTGCAATATGCATTATGTCTACCAGTCAGTGTAGCAATCACACGTGCAATGAATACTATAAATAGCATTATGATATGTCCAGGGCAGTAGTATGTTGCTTCCTCTTATTGGCTGTGATGTTGCTTCCTCTTATTGGCTGTGATGTTGCTTCCTCTTATTGGCTGTGGACATGGTGCTTGTATATGTGTACTTGTTACCACTTGTAGCTAAAGGAACTTTGTGTTATTATACTACTATACTATGACTAAAGAAATAATTATTATAGAATAAATGGAGTTCTCAGTCACTGGATTGCTTGGGTCACAACCTGCCTTTGTAACTCAAGTTGTTTTGGCAGGTAGATCAATGCAAAGATCTTGTAATTCACATATCTGTTTGGATTTTCTCTATCTGGGCACAGAGGTTCAACAAAGATGTGTTTGCCAACAGTTTGTATATTATGCATGAGTCCATGTCAGATACATATTTTATATACGATCTTTTAAAATAATTATATCCTAACATATATTGAGAGTGAGTGTCCTTTGATGCTATTACATTGGAGTATAGTATATTATATCCACACTGTACAAGCATACGGTGTTGCTACCAGAATTAAAATAAATGTGCAGTTTCAGTAGGTCAACAAGTAGCACATTCACCTCTGTATTCAAAGATCAGAATTGGGAATTCTATTTCCACATAAGATGATTAGATTAATAAAAAAATGATAAATTAAAAAAAATAATAATAAATAAAAGTAAACAAAATATTACTTAGAAGCTCAATTAAAAAGCATATTGCTACCTTTAATTTATGGTTCTTCATGCATGCTGCTTGGCATATGGCGGTCTCTGCTATTATATGTTTTATGTATAGTAACAGTAATTAAATATCATTCTGACAAGATACATAAATGGTAGATGTGGAAAATAAGATAGAGAGCACAGAAGATTTAAAGAAAAGCCAGTCTTATAACAACAAGTAAATAATTGGCCACAGTTTTTCTATGCTTAGAGTTATACACACATGCATTGAACTAGCCAAGAACAGTATACTTACAAAAAGCCAATATGTCAAACATCACAACATTATTCTAAACTGTTTTTATAGTTTCCACAAAACTAATAAAGGTATTTAATGTGCATTATATATGTGGTGACTGTATAATATAATTGCACAGTCTAAGGAAAATATACCATAGTTTTACAGTTGCATATCACTAAGATGGGAATATGTATTGTTAACTTACATTATCAACATTATAAGAACATTATTATAGCTATGTGATAAATAGTCCTGGGTAATATGTAAATTAGCATAAGTGACATTCCCTAAGCTGTGCACCAACAGAAAACAAATTATCTCACCATTAGTTTGTAACCTCTATGCACTTGCCTAATTTTTTAACACATGCCATTAGCACATCTTATGACATAATTGTTTCCTTTAAACCACATCACAAGATGCAGCAAGGTTAGAGGAGCATACCTCTAGGAATTGTGCACTAGTGGCAACTACACACATTTAATAGCAGCACCATAAATGCATGAGCAATATATTGCCACTACACTCCCTGTATACATATGAGACAACATTAAACTCATAGCACCATATTTAATTGACTATAGATACTGACAAATAAATAGCAAACAGTGCATTTCCAAATGAAAAAAAGTCTGCAACCTATTAGATTACATGCTCATAATATTCACTACACATATGGTTGCTACACTGTTTGTATAAACACAATGCATATTGAATATAATTAATTTACCTATGTATGCCACAAGTGAAATACACTGACCATCCCATATCTCCAGTCATGCACTCTTATAGCCATTCCTACAAATATGCAAGAATTGGGTAATATGCTAATTAAAAAGATTTAGTTCCTTATATTTTACCAGAATTTCAAAGCCTTTTATATTAGCATGAGATACTGGTTAGTACAGTTACCAGTGCTGATTAGGAGAAGTAAATTGCCATATTGTTACAGTTAACTTGTGTGCACAATAATTGCATTAGTAATATATGCAAACCAGTATCAAATATGTGTTACACATTACATTACAGAGTTCAATATTGTACAACACACAGTCATACTGCTCAGACTGCCACGTATTAGCAAATATCAACTGCATGTATATCTAGGTATCTGCATACTGCATTGTACTGTCTGTAATATGAAAAAGCAGACATTTCTGTAAAAATGCTCATTTCTCACTCTGATAATATGTTTATACACCTATGTGGATTCTGCAGGATATGATTACTTCTGCGGAAGTAGGACTCTCCTGGACCCTCTTCTCCATCATATGTTATAAAGCAACATCCAAGTATTTAACACCCCCAGATCAGGTTCACCAGCTGGCATGCACTAGTGAAGACAGGGTGCAGGAAAAGAGTGAGATTAGGAGATGACATTGAAGTTCACTGTGGATGGCTTGACGCAGTTCTGGGTGGCCCATACCCCTCTGTGCTGGTATCATTCAGAACAGCATTAGGATCTGTTAGGCATTAGCATTTCATTAGCTGAGTCCACATTCCTCCTCAGGTTGTGACTATGCATTCACCTGCTCTGGCCACTGTTCATGTTCTGGGCTTTAAATGTGACGTGCCTCACACCACCATGTTATTCCCAGGCCTCTTCTGAAGACGGATGTGCAGGCATAGCCTCATCATTACTCATTTGCTCAACCAGCTCCTACAGCTGCTTGGGACACTAATTGACCCCAGCGTGCCTGGGTCATAGTAAGGATATTACTCTCCTACACCAACAGAGCTATCTTCCTCTGCAAGACATTTGGATTTCGGCACATACTCTTTGGACTCAACAAGTGCTAAGTGACATTAGCACTGTGTGCTTTCAGTCTCTGAAGTTGTGAGATACATATCTGATTACCTCTACATAGAGAAATAATGTAGCTGCATGATACCAAGGTATCTCCACTTATTATACTATGTAATTTGTGCTGCATCACCTTCTATACCTGTGTTTTTATGATACACATGCCTATCGTGTTCCTGCCATATGCTTATTTAAATTAAAGATTTGCATTTAAGATACTAGCTATATATTATAATGTTGCTTGCAATTGCAAGGCTTTCTTTGGAAACCGCTCTATGTGGATGGCAATACTTCCATTATAATGTTTGTTACTGGCAACATTTGTGAACACTGATACATACTTTTCCATGTATGAATGTTATTCTTAGGTATGTTGTGTTCTTAGCATAGAAAGCTGTTTGCTATACAGAACTGCTCATGACCGTATGATGAATACCCAACTCATCCACAAGTTGTTGCATATGATAGTGTCTGTAAAGAAATAGGACTCACTGTAAGTTTGCTTACAATATGTTTTCTTTCTCTGTATATACATACTATATATAATACTCTAAATTTAATTTATTATACACACACACACACACACACACACACACACACACACACACACACACACACACACACACACACACACACACGTCTATAAACCATAACAAAAAAAAAAAATAAGCAGCATCTTTCAATATTGTAAGTGAATTTTAGTAAAACACCAGAATCCTCTTGATCTTCCTTAGTGTATCTGGCATAATCAGGCATCATCTTACTTTTAAAAGGTTAAGTTACTAATCAGATGATTTGCAAGAACCGATGAACTAACAGCATGCTGTGGAATAATAAATGTGCATCATCATTTTTAAAAATAATATACATACAACAACATCAGTTCATATGTAACAGGAAATAACTTCACTTAATTCTAAAAACATATTGCATTCAATGATAAATACATATCAAAAATATATATAACCATAGATGGCTATTCATAACAAAATTGATAGCTCTATCCTGCCACCAAGTGGAGATGTAAAAAATAACAAATGGCAAAGAAATTGGATTTATGTTATATTTCATCAAGATCCAACTGATATAAACCCAAATTTAATGTCCAAAAACATTATTTTTTAATCCAAGATTTTCTTAATATCTACTCTAGTTACATTTAACTGTATAGTTGCATCATTATACATTTCTGTTTAAGCAATGCTCTCTACATTTTTCACAGTATAAATTCCCTAGATGTGAAAACACACATTGTCTCAAAAGACATGTAGTCACCCAACATAAAAGGCACCAGAAGTGTATGTAACTACATAAATCTCATTTTGGGTTAAACAGGTAATAATAATATTTCCAGTTTCAAATTATCTATAACTCAATTGTTGAGAAGTATGGTTTTATACATAAAAGTGCAAAAACTACAAAGGCCACCAGGATGGCAACCCTAAAGCTGTTCGCGAATATTAACTTGAACTTTAGGATACTTAACTTGACAAAATATTCCCCAATGTCTTAAATATCATATATGTAAATTTGCATTTTATAGGCATACAGCAAGCAATGTATCAGATATCAAAAATGCGGCAGGGAGTATGTATAACTTGCAGAATTTCACTGGTATTAGTACCAATAGTCAAAACATATAGTTGCTGTTTATTATTTTAGCCATTTTTAATCTTTATATACAAGTAGATCATATTTGTTTGCACTTCTTGCCCTGGTCCTTTCTTCAGCTACTACTTATGGTGAATAACCCATTAAAAGAAATATTTTACTTAAAGCATCAAATTGTTGTGTTTCTGTGTTATCACTGCAGATTCTGTTGATACATAATATTAAGATATAAATGTATATGGTTATAATTTCCAAGCCTAAACATTCATATGAATGAATTCTTTTTACTGATATAAAAATAAGAATGCTTATATGAGTGAACATTCTTTTTAAAGGTGTTTTTTTCTAGCAGCCTTTTGTATGAGGTTGTGCTGCAGCAGGGTAGGAGACATTAGTTTTAGTTTCTCCTGTTTGTGATCATTTTAGATTTGCTCTAAAATGATAACTTTTTTTGCATTCATTTTTTGAGCATTCTGTATTTCATAACACAGTCTAGTGTGTATGTGTCTCTGTATATCCATAATGTAAGCACAGCCAACGTACATGTCATTAGTGCATTATCTATACATCTGCATAGTTAATGTTACAGTTTATTTTGCATATTACAGGTGAGCTGTGTATTACATTGCCCCTTTAATTAGTCTAAAAAACTTTACACTGTCCCTTTAGTTACAATGTCCCTTTAATTATACTGAATACTCAGAGGTACTTGGTGTGAGACGTTTTGAAATCTCGCCTTTTGTGTCTCTGAATCAGCCACACACTATTTGCTACTGTTAACCACAAAACTTGCCAATGAAAACTACAAAATTATTGCATAAATTATACACAAGATTTACAATAATTTCTAAACTGTGCATGAAAAAAAAAAAATCTAAGGAAACTGAAGGATGAACGGCACAGAAAACAGAATCCCGGGATCATGCTATATATGACCAGAGTTTTGTAAATAATCTCTGCCTTTCTTCTGAGTAAGTATTGCAGTATTATATGTACTTCCTTTAGATTTTTTAATATATCCAAAAAATTTAAAGAATATCATCATCATCATCTTCTTTCGGCTGTTCCCATTAGGGGTCACCACAGCAGATCACCCGTTTCCATTTCTTCCTGTCCTCTGCATCTTGCTCTGTCACACCAACCACCTGCATGTCCTCTCTCATCACATCCATAAACCTTATCTTAGGCCTTCCTCTTTTCCTGTTACATGGTAGCTTCATCCTTAGCATCTTTTCCCCATATATACTCAGCATCCCTCCTCAGCACATGTCCAAACCAATGTAATCGTGCCTCACTGGCTTTGTCTCCAAACCTTCCAACCTGGGCTGACCCTCTAATATACTTATTCCTAATCCTGTCCACCCTCGTCACACCCAGTGCAAATCTTAACATCTTTAATTCTGCCACATTCAGCTCAAACTCCTGCCTTTTTGTCAATGCCACTGTCTCCAACCCATATAACATAGCTGGTCTCACTACCCTCTTGTAGACCTTCCCTTTCACTCTTATAGGTACTCGTCTGTCACAAATCACTCCTGCCACTCTTCTCCACCCACTCCATCCTGCCTGTACTCTCTTCTTCACCTCTCTTCCACACTCACCGTTACTCTGAACTATTGACCCCAAGTATTTAAACTCATCCAACTTCACCACCTCTACTCCTTGCATCCTCACCATTCCTCTATCCTCCCTCTCATTCACACACATATATTCTGTCTTAGTCCTGCTGACCTTCATTCCTCTTCTATCTAGAGCATATCTCCATCTCTCCAGGGTCTCCTCCATCTGTTCCCTACTCTCACTACAGATCACAATGTCATCTGCAAACATCATAGTCCACGGGGACTCCTGTCTGATCTCGTCTGTCAACCTGTCCATCACCATTGCAAATAAGAAAGGGCTCAGGGCTGATCCTTGATGTAACTCCACCTCCACCTTAAACGCATCTGTCACTCCCACCGTAGACCTCACCGCTGTCACACTACCCTCATACATATCCTGTACCACTCTTACATACCTTTCTGACACTCCTGACTTCCTCATACAATACCACAACTCCTCTCTAGGCACCCTGTCATATGCTTTCTCTAAGTCTACAAAACCACAATGCAACTCCTTCCGACATTCTCTGTACTTCTCCATCAACACTCTCAGAGCAAAGATCGCATCTCTAGTGCTCTTTCCTGGCATGAAACCATACTGCTGATCATTAATCATCACGTCCCTTCTTAACCTTGCTTCCACTACTCTTTCCCATAACTTCATGCTGTGACTGATCAATTTTATCCCTCTGTAATTACTACAGCTCTGCACATCACCCTATTTAAAGAATATATACATTGAAATAATACAAATTTAGCTGGACAATAAAATAAAGTAGTTAAATATTTCACTTCCAATAAGATAAGCTGAGAAACCTTAACATTATATAGCAGGTGGTCAGTTTTATTGTTGGGATATAGCTTTTTATCTACAAAACATACATATTATTTCAATATATTTCATACTCCTATAAAACAACAACAAAATGAAAATAAGTAAAACTGCACAGATTAAAAAAAAAATAAGTTATATAAAACAGTCCCATTAGGACAGAGGTATAAAACTGTCACTACTTCCCAGATGACCGTAGTTTCTCTAGTGGCAACTTTACCTGTTGGAGATGGCAGGAGAATGAACAAAATGATGATGGGTAAGCCTGCTTACCTCTCTTTGAGAGAGGGGGAGGACATGCACTTGTGGGCGCACTCTGTATGATATAATGTCTGATGGAGACTGGAGATCACATTGTGATGCTTGTCTATAGGATGTGGGGTATAGGCAGAGCCAATTGGTAATGTCATGCAGAGTTGTAGTATGCATCAAAAAGGCCTGCTGCTTGGCAACCACTCAGATGTTAAAGATCATGCATAAAGAAAAATTAGTTCTCCTCAGTATAAAGGCACCACTACCATTACACATGCTGTTTACCCTAGGGTACAAATAGGCTATAAGGCTGTCATTCAGGGGGAGCAAACAGGTCAGTAGACCAGCCAGGAGAGTAAGCTCAATAGTTTGAGGAAGACCTGAGCAAACATTAAAATGAAAATATATAAGCTGTTAATATAACATAAAGTTGTTGAATGCAGAATTAGCATATAAAAATCAATCAAGCAATATAAAGTAGGCAAAAGCATAACAAAAATGCCATAAAGGTTATTTTACTGAAGCAAAAGTAATTACAGTAAATGCTACATCCAAATGAGCTGAGACTTTCCATGTAAGAGTTGTAATACGAGTTGTAATAATGAGTTCAGATTCCAAAAACGGCTACTCTCAGTATATTCAAAAAGATTTGCTCTCAGAGAAAGAGTCTTACTGTGGTGTAAGATTTATCTATAAAAAGGCTTATAGTGGGGGGTAGGTTCCAAATACCTGCTTTCAACCAATTCTCAGTCTAGGTTGTAATCAAGCTTTATCCCTCTGCACAATTAGGCCAAGTATGTGAATATGTCAATGTTAATGAGATGTCAAATGATGCTGTGATGATGTGAGGTTCTGTCGTTATGCCAGGAGAAGTAGGCAGTGGATGTGTAACATATGCCAGCACAGCTAGTTGGAATTCTGTAAAGAATTATATATCATTTGCATATCAAATTTATTTTTACAGGTGCTTGTGTTGAAAATGTATTGTAAAGTTGTTTGTGTTAAAAAATGTACCCACAGTGGGTCTTGACTGTATTGTACCTGATTAAATGTATACATTGCAACAGAGGATACTGGAAGAGAAGAGGTTAATCTCAGTCCAGCTAACTTTGGAAAATAGTCAGAAATTAAATTACTTAATTGAGACCATAAAGTTACCATCTTACAGTTCTGACTGCAGTCAGAGATGAAATGTCTGTGCCAGAAAATGGTTTATTAACTCCTGTAGGAAGAGTGGAAGAGTTTTACTGTTTTTTTTTAACTTCCAGAAGCTGCAACAGATCTTACCAAAGCTGTATGTGTGTGTATTATTGACATATATGTGTGAGATTCTGGGTCATTTGTTAGGAAAGGAGGTAGCATGAGAACCCAAAGTCAGATGACCAGATGTATGCAATGTCATTTTGTAATCCATCACTGAAATTATGTTTTTTTAATACTAGATGAGACTGTAGTCTCAGAGCACTCTGTTTTTGGAACCTAACAAAGAAGGACCACTCACCTACTTCATCTTGCCTTGCTCTAGTAAGTGAAACAGGGCATGATAATTCTTTACATCAGTCAGGAAAATATAGTGAGATTAATTAAGCACTGATTTCTGTATCTGTGTGAAAGTATTCATCTGTGTTATGTTAATATTTCTTGTGATTGAAACTCTGGTGTTTATTGTAAATAGATATTCTATATTTTCATGTTATTTTATTATTTATTATTAAATATATTTAAGCTTTCAATTGTGGCTGGTACTTTAGGGAATATTTTAACCTCTGAGAGTACTTGTATCTATTTGATGATTCTGTTACTACTCCTGAAAGCTTTACTGCATTGGTCAAAACACTACCATTTGTACTAATATTAATTTCACTCAGTATAATTGGGTACTCTTGTAAAAGCCTTAGAGTAGCTGTCTTTGGCGTGGCTGGTGGCAGTAACTATCTTATAGTCTGGGCAGAAAGGGGCATAGTTAATAAATCTTTGCTAGCCTTTCCCAGGTGTGTGTGTATGTGTGTGTGTGTGTGTGTGTCTGTGTGTGTGTGTGTGTGTGTGTGTGTGTGTGTGTGTGTGTGTGTGTGTGTGTGTGTGTGTGTGTGTGAAAATCAGCAGCTACACAAAGCACTGATTTCACACAGAGGGTACTAGAGGACTTAGCTTGGACACTCGGCTGAGGACTCAACTCTATAGCTGTGCGAGTGGGGAGTCTTACTGGGGACCTGGTGAGAGACAGAGAGAGAAATCTAGACCCTGGACTGAGTATGTTCCCTGTGTGCTCTTAAGGGAAACTGTGCTTGATACAGAGAACTGCATCTGAAAATACTGTGTGGATCTATTTTTGTTCCAAGTGAGTAGCCCTCTCCAGTGTCAGTCATGAGGATTCAGGATCCTTGATTACTGGTGCAGAGTGGTGATGTAACATATTGGTGAGCAGTGGTGTGGATATTAATTGAACTTCTGTAGCCTGTATGGAGATGTCACTGAAGGTGTTTATATTCTCAACAGCCTCAAGGTAAACATTCAGAGTTTCATTATCACAACTGTTTTATTTGTTTCTTGTTAGTTTAGTTTAGTTTAGTCAGGGAAAGCAGGCAAATATGTCAGCAGAGGATTATGGCAAGCTGACAAAGAACTAGATGGCCAAGGTGTGCAAAGCTAAACGAATGGTGCATACCAACCTGACTAAAGAGAAAATGATTTCAGCCTTAATTGCAGCTGTAGCCCAGACCAGCAACCAGGAGGATAACCACTCTGGTGATGGGAATTTGGAGCCCTCAGAACCAGGACAGTTCAACTTTTCCTCAGAGGACATAAAAAAAACATCTGGAGTTAAAGGCAAATGGCTTAATAGTAGCCAAAACATGTTTCAGAAAGAGAGACAGCCACAAGATCACATATAAGACAAGCCAAAATTAAAATCAGGTAGACGTCCTCCTAGCAAGGAAAAGGCACTTGGGTAGAATCCATGATTGCAAAGTCATCCCCAGGAAACAGTCGGCCCACAGCATAAACCACTAGTTACCATACTCAGCTGCAAGCAGTGGTCAGAGGAGGCTCTAAGGTCAACAGAGACTAGGCTGAAGACCTGGACGTTGACTGGAGAGAAAGTACAGCAGTTCAAGGAATTACTCAGGGCTCTAGCACCCAAAGAAGATGAGGAAATAGGTGGAGTTGATCAAGAATGGCAGTGCCTAAGAGCAGCATGTGTTAGGACTACAGAAAAGATATGTAGCCGGGCCAGGTAAGGAAATAAGGTACATAAGGAAAGCTGGTGGTGGAATGCAGAAGTCCAGGAAGTCATCAAAAGAAAGAAGCAGTGCAGGAAGAAGTGGGAGATAGAAAAGACTGACCAAGCTAGGAAGGACTACTGGTTGGCTAATAAAGAAGCTATGAAAGAAGTTGCAATAGCAAAGAATAGGACATCACAGGCACTCTACCAACTTCTGGAAATTGACTTAGTAAGTAGCACAAAGAAACTACATCAGGTTTGAAGGCAAAGACAGAAAGATAAAGAAGATAGTCAGACACCCTTCATAAGGGATGCCAGCAACAACCTGCTCACCAGTCCACAGGACATCAAAGGCAGATGGAAGGAGTATTTCCAGCAGCTTCTGAATGAAGAAAATCCCACAGAAGCTGTACTGCCCCAGAAACAGCCTACGATGAGAGAAGAAGAGGAGCCCACCTTAGAAGAAGTAAGAACAGCACTAAGGAAGATGAAGTCAGGGAAAGCAGCAGGCACAGATGAGGTCACAGCAGATATGATAAAGATGTTGGGTGAGATAGGGGAGAAATGGCTCCTGTGGGGACTAATAGAAGTGTGGAGAAAAATGCATATTTCAGATGACTGGAGAATAAGCATACTCATGTCAGTGTACAAGAACAAAGGGGACATCCACAACTGTGGGCAGTACAGAAGCATCAAACTCCTATCACATTGCATGAAAGTTCTGGAGAGGGTGATTGATAAATGGATAAGCAGCAGAGTAGAATGTAAGATGGGAGATGAGCGGTTCAGATTCAGATCTGGATGCAGCATGATTGCCCTGATGTTTGCAGTGAGAAAGTTACTTGAGAAGAAGCTAGAGATGAGGAGAGAGTCCAACTGGAAATTCCTAGACTTGGAGAAAGAATATGACAAGGTCCCAAGAAAGCTGATCTGGCAGTACTGCGGTAGTTTGAAGTCCCAGAAACATTGGTAGTATTAGTGCAGGCTATGTACAAGGATCCAATGACTCAAGTAAGAACAGTTTCGGCCTCACAGAGGGGTCCCCAGTGGGAGTAGGTGTACACCAGGGTTCATCTCTGAGTCCACTGCTGTTCATACTGGTGATGGACTACATTGGCAAATAGGTTGGTGGGACATATCAACAAAGTTACTGTATGTAGACGATGTGGCATTTCAGGCATACTCTGAGCAAGAACTTCAGCAAAGGATAGGGGAAGGAATGCAAAACTGAAGGCACATGGGATGAAACTGAATACAGATACGACAGTGGTAATGGCAGCAAATTGGGGAAATCAGATGAAGCTGAGAATAGAGATAGAAGGGAAGATAGTGGGACAGGTAAACAGCTTCAGGTATCTGGGAGGGGTGGTTGAGGAGAAGGGAAGTCTGACTGAAGAGGTCAAAGCTAGAATCAGAGGGGCTGCAGCCAACTGGCATAGAATGTCAGGTGTAGTCTATGACGGAAGAATGCCAAAGAAGCTGAAAAGTAAGGTGTACAAGACAGTGGTGCAGCCAGTACTACTGTATGGTACAGAAACCTGGGCAGTGAAGGCAGAACAGTTGAAGAAGCTAGAGGTGATGGAAATAAATTGCCTGCGAGTGGTGGTAGAAGACACATTGTGGGACAGACGAAGAAATGAGGACATAAGAACAGAAGCCAAAGTAATTCCAATTGCAGAAATGATCAAAGAGAACAGATTACGGTGCTTTGGACAGATGTGTAGAAAAGCAGAAGACAGTCTGGTAAGGAAGGTTTGCGACAGGCAGAAAGAAGGTCAGAGGAAGCAAGGATGTCCAGCAAAGAGGTGGATGGATTGTATGAAAGAAGATCTGTGACAGTCAGGCATGAATGTTGAAGGAAGGCAGGAGTGTGGTCAGAATCGAGAGAGATGACTGCTAACATGATACCCCAACCCCATGTAGAAAAATGGGAAAAAGGGGTTGATGATGATGATTTGGGCTACATGCCCATTGCCTTGATCACTTCTGTGGATTGGCAGTGGTGATGATATGTCTGTTGTGTATTGTCTGATTGTAGCCTGATTGTGTTTAGGATATGTCTGCTGTTTAGGATCATTTGGGGGGAGTACCTCTGGACATCGTGGTTTGTGTTGGGTGCATCTTATGATTAGGAATCAAGGTGTATGAGCAGATAACCTTTCTAGAGTTACCCATCTGGAAGCTAGAGAGCACCAATTCCAGATCCCTACTATACGTGGATGTCTTGAAATTTGTACTTCAGTGATGTAGGGATACAGGCTATTCAGTGCACATGAGGCATTATCTGAACTGAGTCAAAACTCATGTCAACTATGCTAGCAGGGGAAACAGAGGGAAAATTATAGTTGATAATGGGAGGTTTGAACCTGCTATCTGCACAGAGAATGCAAAAATGAGGGGTATATGTGATCTGACTGCCATTGTCAGGTCACTAATCTATCAAATGTACATTATGAGCTCCTCCATAAGGTGGATCAGTACCTCTATTATTGATAGGTAAGTGGGTAAATTGTTGCTTGTTATGCAACAGAGGTTCTGACAGCTAGATCTGATCTGCTACATAGCAGCAGCTGATTGTATTTAAAAGCAAGTGTATTGACATTTTTGCACACATGAGGGCAAAGTGTTACAGCCTTTGCACACAATCCAGGGCAGGTAATGCAAAGGCACACTGTTAAAGCCCAAACCGAGTCCAGACACAGTAAATGTCATTAGATGCTCCTACTATACACTCATGTTACAAGTGTACAGTTGGGGTTTTTCCAAATAGAGATGTCATCTTCTTCTACCTACTCTTTTGGTCAGTACCATTAAGGCTTGCCACAGCAGATGTTCTGCTTCCATTTCTCACCATCCTTTGCATCTTGCTCTGTCACACCAACCACCTGCATGTCTTCTGTCACCATATCCATACCCCGTGTCTAAGCCTTCCTATTTTCCTCTTACCTGGCAACTCCATCCTTATCATCCTTCTCCCAATATACCCAGCATCACTCCTCAACACATGTCCAAACCAACACAACCCACCACGCTGACCTCATATCCAAACCATAAAACCTGAGATGACACTGTAATATATGGTTAATAGTCCTGTCCATCATTGGCCCATACAATACAAACCATAACATCTGGTACTCTGTCAACACCTGTTATGACTCCTGCCTTTTTTTCGGTGGCACCATGTGTGACCCATATGACATAGTGGTCTCACTACCATCTTATAGACCCTCATGTCAGTATTATAGTCACCCCTCTGTCAGAGATCACTCCTGACACTCTTTTCCACACACTCGACCATGCATGCTCTCTCTCTTGTATACCTGTATTCCACACTCACCGTTATTCTGAACTGTCATATGCATTCATCAACTGTACTCCCTGCATTCTAACCATTTCTCTACCCTCTCTCTCATTCACACACACATATTCTGTCTTAGTCCTGCTGACCTTCATTCCTCTGTCAAGCATATCTCTACCTCTCCAGGGTCTCTACACCTGTACCCTTATCTCAATACAGACCACAACATCATCCGCAGAAAACAAAGTCCACATGCACTCCTATGTGATCTAATGTGTCAACCTGTTCATCACCATTGCAAATAGATGGCATGATGTTTGTACATACAATAAAAGTAATGTCACTATTGTCTGTCTTATTTATTTATTTATTAGACATTTGCTGACTGGATTAGTTCAGCTGGGCTAGAACCCCATTTTCAGTGGAGACTCGAGGAGAAAAGCTCCAGATACAGATATTTACGTACATAAACTTCACACTTCAATAAAGAGAATTACAATACATAAGCTCCAAATATAGAAAAGTATAGTACATACACATGATTAAAAAAAATAATAATGATTTTTTTTTCTGTAAAAAATATATACAGCAATTGAGCTTTCAAAAGAGAACTATAGGATTCAATAGATGTATTTCTAATAGGGTATTTATAGATAGGCAAACTATATATACATGTATACATGTGGTATAGAAGTAAAGCTTAAGGGTGTATTATTTTAGTATAGGATGAGGTGACACCTCATCTATAGGATGTTATAGATGGTACACCTACCCATCTGTCAGGCCAGCGTGTGACATGGGCTGTTGTGACATATACATATCCAATAATCTGATACAGCTGATGATAGCAGTGTCTGTTGAACACAAAAGGACAGTGCCCCTTGGCCTGCTGTAAAATGCTCTGTGTAACATCCACCAACAGCTCACACACATAGACACACCATAGGCACCAGAAGCTGTTAAAGACTTGGGGGCGGAGGGTGACAGGGGCAATTAGTGAATTAAAAAGGATAATTTTTTTATAACTATTTGCTACCACAACATAGGTTCACTTGGAAGACATTTTAAGCTTAGCCAATTCCCTTTTGGTGCTTGAATTAACATTTTCTGATTGGTATTACCTATCCCCATGGTTGATAACTGTATATTAGCCCTAGTGAGAACAACTGTAATCATACCATAGATAATTTGAGGGGGCCATGTAATGGATGCAGCATTTATGAACTGCCTCTATCCATTAGTGGCATGAGGGGAAATCCTGGAGTACATTTTCTATTACCTGTCCTTAGATCCAAGTTGCATTTGAATATGGATGGATAAGCTTTGCTTTATTTTTATGGATAGTCTGTTCCGGAACAGTGGTAGCCTCTGTGATATATATCCATCTCTCCACAACATTTAGTTTCGATACCTGGACTGAGTATTTCTGATGCCATTTGACTTGCTGATGTTCAGTAGGTCCGTTTGTATTATGTCGGAGGATGCTTTGTATGCCAGACATGTCATCTCTAAGCACTCTGTAGGATACTGAGTATAGTAATAAATCTTTGAAGTGTTCCATGCAAGACCTATTGTTTAGGAATTTTATCCTTATAGTAAGGTATCTCTGAAGGTATTCCAATTGTTGCATGGGGCTGGACAGATACATGCCAAAGTGGGCATTATACAAAATGATTGACATAATGAGAGCTTTGTAAAGGGGGACAACATTATCACTAGATCTAGTCACAATCAATTTGTTTATAAGCTGTGCAATATAGAAAGGCTTTATGACTCTGGGCACATGTTGGTCAAAAGTTAGGTCACTGTACACATAGTTCCCAAATGACAAACAATTGGATTAGTTCTCGGAGGGCATTGTCATGATTTTGACACCAGTTATTATTTGGGACAAATCTTCCTGCATGATGGTTAAGTAATTTGGGGATTCAATAACTTCTCCTAGCTTGCAGTCATCTCAAACTTAGCTGGCCAAAGCTCTTTGGTATTTCCTTTTACTTTTGAGATGTATATGCCAAACAGAAAGTCTCAGCACCGAACCCTGGGGGACTCCATTGATGACTGGTCTCTTCCCCTGTTTTTCTCTCCTGCATCCTGTGCGCCACGTTTGCAATGCAGCTGGCAATGTAAGTGTTTGCTCCTGCATTATTCATCTTTTGTACTACACCTGAGTAGGGGATTGTGTCAAAAGGCTTGGCCAGGTCAAGGTAATGTGGTGTGAACTGTTTTACCTTCATCCATTGCTTTAGTAAGAAGAGTAAAGCTTAAAATTTGCCCACGATTTTGAGCTTTTCACACTTTCCTCTGGGCTGCTTTCAAACACATTTTAGGGCCATGCATACATGTATGCATCCCTTGATTCACCTTCCTGATTGCATTAAATTATATTCCTTGTATAATACAGCACACTTGTTAGACTTAAATTAGAGCGCATTTTAAATTTATTGTTTAAACATTTTTCCAGTAGGCAATGAAACAAAAATGCATTAACCAATAATGACAAAACTGCCCTATTCAGAACATTTCCATGATAACAGTCTACTTCCATGCACAACTGCATTTTAAATTTATTGTTTGAACATTTTTCCAGTAGGCAGTGAAGCAAAATGCATGCACCAATAATGACAAAACTGCCCTATTCAGAACATTTCCATGATAACAGTCTACTTCCCTACACAATTGCATTTTAAATTTATTGTTTGAACATTTTTCCAGTAGGCAGTGAAGCAAAATGCATGCACCAATAATGACAAAACCGCCCTATTCAGAACATTTCCATGATAACAGTCTACTTCCCTACACAATTTCATTTTAAATTTATTGTTTGAACATTTTTCCAGTAGGCAATGAAGCAAAATGCATGCACCAATAATGACAAAACTGCCCTATTCAGAACATTTCCGAGATAACAGTCTACTTCTACACACAATATATAAATACAGAATCACAGTAGACTGTAAGCCATAGGCATGTTGCACAGCTTCCTGAACTTATTTTCAATTGGGGGGGGAGCAAAAGGCCAAAAAACAGGGACACATTTTAAACATTGCATGTATAATTTTGGAAAGTTGCTTGCATAAAACATTGCTACCACCATGCATTTCACTGCCAAGTCTTGAAT